>NC_136507.1:63822543-63850043 GCF_053919585.1 Euprymna scolopes
GAACATTGTTTCTTTTATTGTACAAGTTGATTCCAAAAAAATATATCATCCACCCATGGAATCGTTTTTTTTTCTAAATACAAATATAGTTACTGCTTATGAAGGTCAAATGCTACTCGAGGACAAGAATCATGGAATGATTGTCAGTCAAAAAATAAAGAACACTATTGGAGTAACAATACTGATCAATGCAATAAATTAAGTTTGATCATTTATAAAATACACTACTTTCAGAGTTCAAAAACTCAATTCCAAACCCCAATTCCAAACAAATGACGGCAGATCAAACTCTTATTTATTATGTAATGAAGAAATGCTTCTTTAAACGATGAATTGATGGGATTGATTTGTTTTTTGGCATATGTCAAACCTATTTTAGTTGTGTTATAAAGACTTACTTAGTTACTCATAATGGATAACACCAACTCCAATCTAAGCCCAACCCTTATCCTAACTGCAGAACATTTCACTATATTTTACAAGTATACGCAACCTTTTTTCACAAATTCTTCCTTTTGTGTCTTTAAATCGTATGGTTATACGAAAGTTTGCCATTTATTTGCACAGTCTTTTGCACTATTGTTAAAATTCTACAAGATTTTTAAAGCTGCCTAAAACTTTCGACAGAGGCGACGGATTTTCACGAAGTAGGTATCGTTTTGAAGCCGACCCTTCGGACGACAAATATTGAAAATTTGGCTAAAAACATTAATTCCTTCACCTTCAACTGGACATTTTTCTACAAATGGGGGTCGCTTTTTTCGCTAATATTTTCAAAAGTCATCCTCTCTTTTTGATTGACTAGCCTTACTTTAAACCTTCGCCACTTCTGGTTTGACGATGGATGCAACAGCAAAGACGTCACGTTTTTTTTTGTGGTTTTTTTCACATTCTTTTTCCTCCTTTGCGGTATGGGTTAGAGCCTGTCTGTCTGCCTACTACCACTATTTTTTTTTTCTCAACACACACCTCCAAACACCCGGGCAATGCCGGACACTCAGACTAGTTTCATGTAAATAAGCCTCAGTCTTTGTCTGGCTTATCCACCAAGTTTCAGTCTTGAAATGTTCAACAGTTTTTGTTTTGTCACAGTTCAATTATATGCTCTGAATGTTTACCTTTGCTATGCGAGCACATCTTGGTACAAGTGATTTGAGCTTTGATGACCCTGTTTGGTTCAAACATAGATTGAGGATTGTTTTGGTTGACATAAAGAGTTCTGAAGTTAGAGTCACCCCCGAACTTTTCATTTTATTTTGTAACAACTCAACTTTCGTGCTTAAATTTCTGCTCTTTGTGTCTTTTTAAAGCACGTGGTTATACAATAGGTTCACATTTACACAATTTTTTTTCTTTTTGTATTATTATTACTATTCTACAAGATCTTCAGATAGTAGAAGGCAGATGAGGCAGTCCTGCGTTGCATGGTTCCTCTCTTCTCATCTGCAGCTTGTTCGGTCAGTTTTTTTCAACCACAGCAGCTTTTGATACTCCGTTCTTGTTAGCAGATGATTGTGTGTTTTCCATGACCCCCACAAAGCTACAGAGGCAAGAGGGAGGTTATCAGAAAGAAGGGCCGCCAAAAAAAAAAAAAAAGTGTGTGTGGGGGGGGTCATTCTCTAGCTTTATCGTCCATAACTGCTTTCTTTCCGAGATAGTAAGCCTTTAGCATTGCCGAAGAAGCTTCTCTTTTATTTAAATCACTGGATAGTTTCATGTCAATGAAGATGACGTTCATTCATCGTTTTCCAAATAGTCCAGTGTTTTTATTCGCTTGATTTCAAACTCCGTATCGCATTTCTAACACATTTTATCAAATTCCCTATCGCCACACATCATCGTCACAAGTCTTCAATGGACAACTCCGGAACATGCCTAGATCAGAATATCCGCAAAGTGGCATTAGCACATTGTAAAAATTCAGCCAGCGGAATTACTGGTCATGTGATATATGATGACCAATAAGGCAATGGAAATGGATGAAAATTCTGATGTGGAGAAAATATATTTGGATGATGGAGTTATTGAGGTTGTTGTTCATACCATTGGAGCACAGGGCGGAGCAGGTGCTAATATGATTGCAAGAATTAGGAGTCAATGGAGTAAGTTCAGAGAACCTTTCTTGACTAATCAGCAGTGCAAGAGAAGAGTCTATCAAGCATGGTGTATGAAAGTGAAGCCTAGTCAGTGAAGGTTGAGGACGTGCGTTGCATGGAGAGAAATGATGAATGTGTAGTTTTAAAGATAGGCTTAGTCCTGTTGATCTCAGAGGAAAAATAACAATGACAGGACACTGCAAGTCATGTCATTGCTATTTTTCAGGTCAAGCAGAGAGTGGGTATCTCTATCTCAACTATTCTACAAAATAAACTTTATCATTGTATCTGTGAGTTCGTTCCCTATGGACTTGAAAACAGATGGATCGATTTTTATGAAATTTTACATGAAATTTATGCCTGGCAGTGTTATGAGTTTTGTGTCAGAATGTCTTTGATAAGGATCAATAATTGAAATAATCTGATGAAAGAAGGCGATTTTTACCAAAGTTAACACCTTACACAGCCTAACATCACAAGTACATTTGAGAAGTTTTATTACCAGACAAGTCGAAAGGCCCGACATATAAAATCAACAGTAGGTTCTTTCATATGACAAGGGCTCATTCGAAATGAATGTTTCTGCTTAAAGCACAATTGAAGCATGATGTGGCTTTTGCATTTTAAACTTTAATTCAAGCCATTATATATAAAAATAATTTTATAAAATCAACAGTAGGTTCTCTAGAGTGCAACGTAGGCTACAATATATTGTGGACTTGGTGCGACAGGCATGTGAAGCTTCCTCCAAAATGTATCGCGATGGGTCCCCAATTAGAGCAGGCAATCAATCGATTTGATTGGAAAAATGGATTATTGTCATCGATTTCGATGACAATAAAAAATATGGTTGTGTGAAACATTCGTTGATCGTTATTCAATCCCGGGTAACGGCGGGTGACCTTGCTAGTGTGTTAATAAGCAGCTGGGTCTTAAACTGAAGAGTGAAAACGTTAAACTAGAATCAAACTTAAAAAAGAATAGAATTTCAATTCGTGTAAAGATTAAAAGATTATCAACGTCGTTTCAGCAGCTGTAAATGACAGATAAACCATCAGTCATAAAAAAAAGGTTTATTTCAAGTTGATATAGACTGATAGACACTCTTAAATTTGTATCACATAAAAATATACTTACGGCGAATAAGTTACACAGAAACGTTTGTGTTTCATTCCACAAAAGGATTCGTCGGGCTCACACTTCCGTTTTCCTGCTTTCCGGCTGACTATAATATGGTTGTCTTCAAGTCTAGCGTAAACAAGTTCTTGATGAGCCGTTCCATATAAGTTAACAAATTTACCGAATTGGTTACTATATTGTCCAATTTCTACTGTACACTCTTTAACCCTTATCCTCGAGCGGCCTCTTGGCTTTGATAATGTGGTGATGCCTGTGTAAAAAAAAATATATATATATTTCTTCTTTCTTAGAACTGCACGCCTGCGGAACTCTGTTCCGTCTGCCTGCTTCCCGCCTCACTACAACTTGGATGTCTTCAAGTCCAACGTTAACAAATTCCTAATGAACCGCCCCCTTAAGTAAACACTTTCAAATCTTCACACTAACGTACTGTACTTGCAATAACCCTTATCCCTGAGTGGCTTCCGGGCCTTGATAAGTTGTGACCACCGTGTAAAAAAAAAAAAAAAAATTCTACAATCCCTTTTATAAACAAACTAGCACGAAGACCCGACGTTGCCTGGGATCGAATCAGAATCAACGAATGTTCCATCCTCCCATACTTTTCTTGCCATTGAAATCGGTGAAATCGACCATATTTTAATGAAACCGATTGATTGCTTGATCCAGTTAGGGATCCCCCACCCCGCCACAGTGTAATGAGAGGAAGCTTCAAATGCCTTACCACAGTGACTTAGTCCACAATACATTGTAGTCTACATTGCACTGCAGAGAATCTACTGCTGATTTTATAAAATTACCTGTAAATAATGACTCCACTTAAAGTTGAAAATGCAAAAGTCAAGTAACATGCTTTATTTGTGCTCTAAACAGAAACATTCATTTTGGACGCACCCCTGTCTTATCCAAGAGACCAACTATGTATTTTATAAAGTTATTTTTACATAATCACTTGAATTAAAGTTAAACGTACAAAAGTCAAGTATCATGGTTCAATTGTGCTCTAAAAAGAAACATTCATTTCAAATGCGCCCCTGTCTTATAAAAGTATATACAGTGGATTTTATGGGCTGTGCCTTTCTGCTTGTGCAGTGAAAAAACTTAAATGGACATGGGATGTTAGGTTGTATAAATGTGTTAACTTTGGTCAAGATCGGATTTCCTTCTTTAATCATATTTTTTTCAATTACCAACACATTCTGATACAAAACCTATGTAAGAACACTCTCAGACACATCAAGTACCTTTGTGTGAAACTTTAACAAAATCGGCCCAGTCGTTTCCAAGTCCATAGGGAACGAACACACACACATACACACAAACACAAAGTTCCTTTTATATAATAGTAAAGATGCTCTTTTACATTCAACTCCTATCACTTAAAATTAATTTCTTTGTTCATGTATAATGCGCATAGCTATTTTTACCCACCCCCATCATCATCATCGGTTTAAAGTTCATTTTACATTGCTGGCATGTGTTGGATGGCTTTACAAAGCCAACTTCCAAACTTACCTATCTCTGGCCAGGTCTTTATTTTCTTCCCTTTTTCTTGAGCTCATCCTTATTAGTTCCTCACATGTTGTCTTTGACCTTCCTCTGTGAATTGAACCTGCTATCTCCACTGTTCCACATTTGCTAACCCACTAGCTCTCATCTATTATTTCAGCGTGACCATACCATCAAAGTCTCCTGTTTTGCACATATCTCCCTATACTATCTAGAATTAGTCTTCCTCTGAGATCAACAGAACTAAGCCTATGTTTAAGACTCACATTACACATTCATCATTTCTCTCCATGCAACGCACGTTCTCAGCCTCCACTGACTAGGCTTCACTTTCATACATCATGCTTGATAGACTCTTCCCTTGATTAGGAATAATGTTCTGCTGATTAGTCGAGACAGAGGTTCCTTGAACTTATTCCGTTGACTTCTAATTCTTGAAATCATATAAGCACCTGCTCTGCCCTGTGCTCCAATGGTATGAACAATGTAACTAAACTTTTTGACAACCTCAATAATTTCACCATCCAAATATAATTTTTCCACGTCTGAATTCTCTTATTGTCTTATTGGGCATCGTCTATCACATGACCAGTATTTCCGCTAGCTGAACTTTTAGCATAGCCAATGCTTACAAGTATCTCAAAAAGTTGAATTGTGTCCGACTTCATTTCATTTTCATTGGTAAATAAAAGATGCTGGATTTCTGCTAAATTCTTAGACATTCCCTTTTCAACTATGTCAAGCAAATATTTTCTTTATCCGCTGCAGTAGTTTTTTTTTTTTTTTTTTTTTCGTTTTTAAATAGAAATTGCTTTAGACAAGGCATAAAGTAATTTGATATAAGGAGCTAAAAAATAAATACTACTTCCACGTCTAAAATCAACCAATAAGTGAATAGATTTCGGTTCAGAAACCAGCAATGTTTCCCCCTTTGTCAGAAGCATTGCTCATGAAATGTGAGGACTAAAGTGTTATATGGATATGCTAGTGTTTTTAGCCTGTTAAAAATGGGAAAAAGTTATAGCTTGTTGGGTTAGGGTTTTATGTCAAATGAGTAAATGTGGTATTATTTCGGTCCACCGACAAAAGGAGGGTTGACCTGTAAATTCACCCTTGTCCGTTCGTCCGTCTGCACTTTTCTCAATAACTACGCCTTAGATTTTTTTTTGAAATTTTGCACAAACATTAAACATGATATGAGTAAAAAAAAGTAACAGAACGGATTTTCCAGGAAAACTCCAGTTGCCCCCCCCCCATCCTCCATGGTGGCTTTGGCATTAAAATGGCTAAAATTGGCGCATTTGTGGTCATAAAAAAAAAAAAATGACGCCTTTTTCTGAAAAGTTGTAAATAATTGATTTCTATATAATTTTGTTTTGTCTATACTTCGCAATAACTCTTGGGTGTGCCCCAGGGGCTCTTTTAGGGCTAATAAAAACACTCCATTTTGGGACTATTTTATCATATTTGTTTAAACTTTTCTGTGTATGTCTATTTAACAGTTTTGCATGGTGCTGAACTCAAATTTACATATGTTAAGGCCTTGGAGACTTTGGGGGCTAAATCCGGGGGGGGGGGGTAAATGCTTAACTTAGTCATTTTTTTAATGCCTCGTTTTTCATGGAAATATCTCCAGACAAGGCATGAATCCAATTGGTGTAAAGAACTAAAAACTCAAAGCCAACGATAAGTGTTGACAGATTTCGACCTAGAAAAACTTTCCTTTTCGTCCGAAATATCACTCATAGAACACGAAAGGTAAAAGACAAAATAAGGGAAACGATAGTTACGAAACCGCTAAAAGTAAACCTAAGGTCCATTTTCTACTCTCCTTATTGTAGTGACAAATCTGTATTAATTTCTGACTGTTCATCGAACGGATACCACAATGCTTAGTTCGCTGCATCTTATAACAAAGGTCCATACAAAATTTCAGCCATATTGGCTTAGTAGTTTCCAAGAAAAGATGGAATGAACAAACAGACAAAGAGAAATATAATACAGATTCTGACCCCCTAAAACAGCAATTCTTTCCTCATTGTCAGAAACATCGCCCATAGAATGTGAGAACAAAAAAGACAAAATAAAGGAAGTGAGAGTTAGGAGACTGCCGAAAGTAAACCCAAGCTTCACTTTCTACTCGTCTGATATTTTTAAGTTTCCACTTCGCCTCTAAAACTTATAATGGTGTTTTATTTAGTAGCTATTTCGGAATAAAGTCGCATCGCTTCAAATTCGGGAATTTATAGTAAATTTCGAACTGAGCCATTTATTTAATTCACGGAATTAGACTGGTCTTGTTTAATCAGCTTTTAACGAGTAGAAGTGTTACTTATGTTGTTCGTATTTATTATCGCCTGTAGTGAAGATTGAACCTTTGACCCTGAGAAGATTGTCTCTCACTTAAAATTGTTTGTTAATACTGGTTGAATTTTTGGCAACTTTAAATCTAATCATGTCTACAGATATATTGCTACTTATTAGTGTGTGAGTGTATATATATATATATAATATAAAGCTGAATGCCTCTGTGTGTGGTCACGAATAGGCTCCTATATGGTTGACTATTTTAAAAAACTGATTACATATAATGATAGAAGATGTATTGAGACACGGGAATGGGTATGTTTGATCTGGCAGAACGGTGGTTCATTAAAATTGTGGGGTCTGCGTTTGCGCCTGGTCCGCAAAGTATGGAAATAAAAAAAAATGAAAAAATTAAAAAAAAAACGCTTACTAGGGTTTTTGATATAGATGTACATAAGAATACTTTGATAAGTCTGTTTTAACTTAAATAGGGATGGTATAATAAAATTGTGGGGTCTGCGTTCGCGCCTGGCCTCCATAGAATGGAAATAAGCACACACTTTAATAAAGACTTTTCATATCTATCTGCGTAAGTATACTTTGATAATTATGTTTCAGTTTGAAGAAATATGGTATAATAAAATTATGGGGTGTTCGTTCGTGCCTGACCTTCATAGAATGGAAATGTGTCACAAAGTTTAACAAGGTTTATTAATATCCACAAATAGTGTGATAAGTGTTTCAGTGTGAACAGGTATTGTATAATAAATTATGGGGTTTATCTATTTTATTTTTACTTCCATCATACCCTCAAATTCGAAGCTATCTCTTTACAATGCTTCCTTTTCATAACTTATCATACTTTCATAAATCAGAGTTCATTTCAACAAAAACCTAACAGCCAGCCATGGTTCTCCCCAGAATGTGCTGCTGCTATCGCGCACAGAAATCACTTTTTCCATAGCTACCAATGTAATAGATGCACTGAGACTAAAGCTGCTTTCAGGACTGCCAACAACCACTGTAAAAGAGTAATAAAAAATGCAAGAGAGCTATATGCCCAGTCTGTTAAATCCAAGGTAGCTGATCAGCGGCTTGGTTCCCACCAGTTTTGACAAATAACAAATAGGATCCTGAACAGAAGTGTGCGTTCTATCCCAACCATTATCAATGGACCTGAGGTCATCTCGTCAGCATCAGACAAGGCCAAACTATTTGCAAAGAACTTTGCAGCTAATTCTACCCTATGCGACGAAGGCCATCAACCCCCATATTTCCTCCTATAACACAGAACACGCTAGGTAACATACAAATATGCGTGCATGAGGTCGCCAAGCTAATCAAGAACCTTGATTCCAGTAAAGCAACTGGCCCTGACGGCATCCCAATTATAGTGTTAAAAAAGCTTTAACCAGAACTTGCTCCCATACTTACGAAACTGTTTAAGCGCTGCCTTAAGGAGAAGTGCTTTCTGACTGCCTGGAAGACCTCATCAGTTTGCCCTGCATTTAAGAATTCAGGTGATGTCATCTCCCTCTCAGTACAGACCAATAAGTCTCCTGTGTGTTATGAGTAAGTTGCTGGAATCCATATTAAATAGAGAAATAGTCAACCACCTCAGCAGAAAAAACCTTCTTAGTGACACACAATATGGTTTCCGTTCTGCAAGATCTACTGCAGATGTGCAACGGTTATATCCCACAGGATTAGTGAATCTCTTGACAAAGGCTTCCTTTCTAGGACAATTGCTCTTGACATATCAAAGGCCTTCGACAAGGTATGGCATAAGGGTCTACTTCTCAAGATTTCCAACTACAATGTAACTGGAAATGTTTTCTCAATCATTGAATCATTTATCTCCAATAGGCTCATAAGAGTAGTGGTCGATGGACAAAAATCAGAGGCCTGCAGTATTAATGCTGGAGTCCCTCAAGGGTCAATCCTGGGCCCAACTCTCTTCCTGATCTACATCAACGACCTCCCTAAACACATACTTAAATCATTCGTTGACATCTATGCTGATGACATGACCATCTACGGCAACACATCAAAGGCTGTAAATGACAAAGTTCTCTCTGATTCTCTCTCCTCTGATCTCGAGTGCGTGGTTCAGTGGGGGAAGACGTGGCTGGTTACCTTTAATGCATCTAAAACCAAACTCCTATCCTTACATCATCAACGCTTTGATCCCCATCTGGCATCAATTGGGATGGATGGCTCTCATCTGGGAGAGGCCCCGTGTTTTGACAAGCTTCTGGGTTTGACCTTTACTCCTGATCTGAAATGGAACACGTACATCAAATCTGTTGCCAAGGTCGCTGGAAAGATGGTGGGATCCTTCTACCGATCCAGAAGATATCTCACTACTGATGCAATTCTCTATCTATATAAAAGCTAAGTACGTCCAAGGATGGAATACTGCTGCCATATCTGAGCAGGAGCTGCTAAAAACAGCCTATCCTGCCTTGACAGAGTACAAAATCGACTTTGTGGCTTAGTGGAAGATGCCCTTTTCTCTACCCTGCAACCTCTCTCCCACAGAAGAGACGTTGCAAGCCTATCCTTGTTTTATCGTTATTTTCATGGCAGGTGCTCGTCTGAACTCCAATCCCTGGTCCCCCCTTGCCAATCTTTCATGAAAAACACCCGTCTAGCCGAATCCACTGTGAAAAATTTCCCTCACTCTTTATCTGTGCCTAAATCAAAACGTAGATTCCATGAACAAAGCTTCTTTCTTAGAACTGCACACCTGTGGAACTCTTTTCCGTCTGCCTGCTTCCCACCTGACTACAACTTGGATGTGTTCAAGTCCAACGTTAACAAATTCCTAATGAACCGCCCCCTTAAGTAAACACCCTCAAATCTCCACACTAACGTACTGTACTTGCAATAACCCTTATCCCCGAGTGGCTTCCGGGCCTTGATAAGTGGTGACCACCGTGTAAAAAAAAAAAAAAAAAAAAAAAGAAAAAGGCGGTTTTTGAACCCAGTCAACGACGGGTACTTTTGCTAGTATATATATATATATATATATATATATATATATATATATATATATATGATAAAAAGTCTATATTCCAAATTTCAAGATGTTTATCTTACTGTTTATTTCTTTTAGCATCTCAAAATGTTCAATTCTTGACAGCACCTGTTTTGTAGTGCAGAATCATTCATGTGATTATTCAAAGATGGCGTAACTAAAAAAGCTTCTCTTCCGATTTTCGGATTTTGTAATCATGCTCGTATTCCTTTATTTACTTTTAAAATTGATGAGTTCCTCTTTTTTCTGATGAGTTAAGGGCGGAATAAATTTTTAAAAAAATTGACATAATAATTACGTAAATGATTCTGCGCTACAAAACAGTTGCTGTAAAATATTGGACATTTTAACATGCGTAAAGAAATAAACGGTAAGACGGACACATCTTATTTGGAATATAGGCCTTTTATCATTTATTTGTATATGCTCTGTAGTTATATCGAGCTTCATAAATTAAAGGATTGGTATGAATAAAAGGTGAAATATAACTGAATAAGCGTATTTTTCATATATATATATATATATATATATATATATATATATATTACAATAGAAAAAATGCGAGCGTAAAAAATAATGTGGTTAAGCTTAAACATGCAAAAGTAAAGGATTAGTTATTAAAACTGGGGGAAAAAAAGGACAAGATATTCTATTAAAAAATATAAATCTATAACTTAAAATATTGCAGCATTAAGAATTAATTATATAATGTTATAAATTGAATTTTTTTTTTAAATTCTTAATGCTGCAATATTTTAAGTTATTAATTTATTATATCTTTTACTAGAATATCTTGTCCTTTTCTTTTCCAGTTTTAACAACTTGTCCTTTACTTTTCTATGTTTAAGCTTAACCATATTAATTTTCATGCTCGCATTTTTTTCTATTGTAATCCATGATTTTTCCAGGCTTCCAGTAAATTCTCTTGTTCTTTGTTTTATTACAGTCTTATTTTTTGCCCCCATAAACATAACATACACATATGTAATAACAATTTATGGCAATTGTCTGCTTTCAATAAAATCCTCCCAATTATCTCCCTTTCATTCTTTCATTCTCTTTGTTTCGCTTGTTGCCTTTCTTTTTTCGAGAGCAGTGAATTGGTAGCAACAGTAGTCGCTGAAGTGATGTGGTTGCTATGGAAGCCAGTCATAAAAAAACGTCGCTCACCTTACGTTTTTTTTTATGGTTTTGAACACCAGTAAATTCATCATAACTTCTGTTTTACTGAATGAAAATTGAAAGTTATTTTCACAATATAGCTGAGAAAGTGATCTATAAACTGTAATAATTGTTTGAAATTTGGTCAAAAAATGAGTTAGCGGTGAAGTTTTAAAGCAGCTCTAAATGACTAAAACTGCCACTTAACAATAGGTTTGAAACTTGACTGCCTAGACGACAGTCACCGCTCCCAACTGTTATGCAATTTTGGCTGCTACCAAGATGGATATGTGAATTAACAATATTCAAACATTGTCCAAACGCCTAGGCTCAATTTGTTTATACAAAGAATATTTCTTTATACGTTATTGGCAGTTTGTTTATCACTTCCCAATATGCTCAACCCAAGATAGAGAGCATTTTCGAGGGTCGTTTTAAAAGTAATGGCTACTAACTTTTTTAACTCAAGAAGTTGAAAATCTATGAAGACAGGAGTGGTATCATTAAAACGAGCGACTATATGTGCTTCAGAATTCATTTTTCTACATGTTCATCACCATTCTTAATGCATTTTTGTCAGAAATCAATAAGAGCCTTGTGTCTCAGTCATAAAAGTACTTGCCGGCCAGGTGATCTATTTTTATCATAGTTGCTATTATGCCGTTATTGTCAGTGAAATGACATACATGGATTACATACGTGTTTCGGAAGTTCAAGCCATTGAAAGTCTGATGGTGCTAGATAGGGCTGTCACAGTGGGTGTGACAGCACTATCCAGCCGGACTTTGTCACACATTCTGTGGTCTTCAAACTTGTGTGTAGCCTGGTGTTGTTGTGTTGCAAACGGAATTTTGCCCCTTTTCTGGCCTTACACGGGCAATCCGGGCCTTCAGCTTTGTCAATGTTTCAATGCAAGGGCCAGAGTTAACAGTCAACCCTGGTTCCAAAAAATTCAAGAAGAGGACGCCTTTCCTCTTCCAGAGGACGGTGCACGTTGCTTTGTCTGCAGATTTCTATGTCTTGAACTTCTTTGCTGGGAAGCGTGAGTAATGCCATTTTATTCCACTGCCATTTGGACTTCGGCTCGTAGTGGTGACATCATGTCTCGTCACCAGTGATGATGTGATCTCAGAATCCATTGCCTTTCGCTTCGTGCTGATTCATCAAGTCCTGACAGACGTCCAGTCGGTGGTCCTTTTGGTCCTGCGTGAGCATTCATGAAACCTATTTAGCACATACGTTGCTGTATCTTAGAGACGACAACATCGTTTCCAGTACATGGACACCCACATTTATCTCTGTGCGTATTTCATTCACCGTTATCCGCCAATCAGCATGCATGAGTTGGTTGAGGCGCACAGTGTTTTCTGGTGTGCATGGGCGTCCAGCGTGTGCTTTGTCGCTCATATTTGTGTCGCCACTCTGCAATTGACGAATCCATCTTCTAACTGTGCTAACATCAACTGCGTCGGCTTCATAAATGTTCAACAAGCACCATTGAATGTTGATTGGTTCGATTTTTTCAGCATGGAAGAATTCAATGACGCATCTCTGCTTCTGATACACTTCCATGACAGGAATTGCTTTCTTAAAGTCTTACATTGTCAATATATGCAACAGAGATGAAGCGTTCATGTTATGAATGCATAAGTTCAATTATTATAATACAATTTACAACCCCCTCTGATCCATTTGGAAGGACTAAAAAATAGGAGGCCTTATTTTTGGAACGACTTTCTTGTGTGTGTGTGTGTATATATGTATATGTACATATAATTATTTACTATGTTATTATTAAATACCTACAGACATTAGTGTTTCATCCTTTCGGGAATCTTCAGTGCATGGTGTCACGATTAACATCAGTTATTAGAGTTGAACCCAGCGACAGACGCAATCTCTGGCTTCATTAGCAAGGACGATATCCATTCGGAAGATTATGTGTAGCTTAATTGCCCTATATTTTCATAACTTATATATAATCACACACAATTTATTATACTCTCTACAATGGCTTCTATCCTTGTTCTAAATTTCATTAAATTTTATTAAAATTCATTAAATTTCATTAAAATTAGCCAATGATTTTTGTTTTTTAATAGAGACCCATTAATGTTTAAATAGATTTCGAGTTTTTTTTTAAATACTTTCTTTTTTTTTGTGCTTGAGGTCAAAAGTTCAAGGTTCATTAATTAAATAGACCAATTGTTCGTTTGTTTCGCAATTTAAAAGTTAATTTTGTTTTACTCATTTTTTCCCAAACTAGCATGAATTACAAAGAAATAAAAATCACTCTCCTACCCCTCTCCCCACCCGTGTCTTTGGCCCGTACCCTGGACTGCGTCATAAAATAAAAATAAAACCCCCACGTGAATACATAGTGAGAAACGCACGTGCGTTCTTTCGTGTGCACACCTCGCATGACCCACCACCCCAACCTACCCACGTGGTATCATATAATTTGAAAGAATTACAAAAATTCCTATTCTGAGGTTAGAGTTTGGTTTTGACTCGAGAGTACTTATTGGCAAGAAAATTGAAACCTGTGGAGGTGTTGGGTTGGGGGTTGTCTCCTGATAATTCTGGTAGACTTTTTTTTTTTTTTTGTAAAATTATGTCAAGGAAAACGGAATAGCGAAGGAAGGAGAAGAGGTCTAGTTTCTCTGAATTTGTTCAAAATTATTATTTATTATTTTTTAATGTGTTTATTCATTTTGCTCGCTTTTTGTTTGTTTTTGTTTTTCAATTTCTTCTCATTCTAGAATGTTTTTTTTTTCTTTTCTTGTTTTCAACATTCTTCTTTGCCACGGTTATTTCATGCGTCGTTATCTTTGTCAGCCGTCTTTCTCTCGACCATTTCCTTCTTCTCTCCGTTCTTTCCTCATCTTTCCGTCCTTTCTTCATCTTTCCGTCCTTTCTTCATCTTTCCGTCCTTTCTTCATCTTTCCGCCTTTTCTTCATCTTTCCGCCTTTTCTTCACCTCTCCGTCCTGTCTTCACCTCTCCGTCCTGTCTTCACCTCTCCGTCCTTTCTTCACCTCTCCGTCCTTTCTTCACCTCTCCGTCCTTTCTTCACCTCTCCGTCCTTTCTTCATCTTTCCGTCTTTTCTTCATCTTTCCGTCTTTTCTTCATCTTTCCGTCTTTTCTTCATCTTTCCGCCCTTTCTTCATCTTTCCGCCCTTTCTTCATCTTTCCGCCCTTTCTTCATCTTTCCGTGCTGTCTTCATCTTTCCGTCCTGTTTTCATCTCTCCGTCCTTTCTTCATCTTTCCGTCCTCATCTCTCAACTCTCTTTTCCTTCATATATCTCCATCCTCCCCTCCATATGTCTCTCCACATTTCCTTTTGCCTTTCCCCTTAATCTTTCCTTTATCAATTTTCATTCCTCCTCCCTTTATCCATTCCCCCTTTATTTCTTTTCCCCTTTCCTCCACCTCTCTCCTTCCATATGTTACCGTTCATTTCCTTCATTCTCTCTTCTCCTCCCTATATTTCCTTCATTCTCTCTTCTCCTCCCTATATTTCCTTCATCCGTTTTTCTTTACAACTTCCTTCTATCTCTCTCTTTCCGCCCCTTCCTCCTTTCATTTCTCTCTTTCTGTTCCTCTTTTCTTCATCTCTCTTTCCGTCCCTCCCCCCTTTTTCATCTCTCTCTTTCCGTTCCTCCCTCCCTCCTATCTTTCTATTTCTTTCACCATTTTCTCTTTGCTTTCCTTTCATCTTCCCCTACCTTTATTTTCATCACTATCACCGTCTCTGTCTCACTCCATCTCTTTTCCTTCTTCTCCTTCCTCCCCCGTCTTTCGCCTTTAATATCCCCCTCCCTTATCCCTATCTATCTCTCTTTCTTACTCTTGTGTCCCCTTCTATCTCAACAGCCTCACAGCAGTCATTCACCATGTTTTGCATTGTATCTCAATTATTTACCAAATGGAATTTTTCATTGGCCATCTGTGGTCATATTTGCTTTTGTTCTCACCAACGAATTAATGATTCTAATATTTCGAACGGAGGAAGAAGAAAGGGGGAGGGATATCATCGTTCATTATTCGCTTAGAAATGATTCTTAATGTTGGTGTTGGTTTGTCGAGGTCACGAGGTCATCAAAACAATAAGTGACAAAAATAAATAAATAAAAAAGAATTTAAAGAATACCTTTCTGCTTTCACCCAAAACCAAGAATACCATTCAAATTGATCCAATCATTTTTCTTCTTCTACATCTAAACCCGTTTGTGCAGAGTCGAATCTATCCGCGAGTCAAAAGGAATAAGCGATCGCCCAGGGTAACGACATCTGGTGGTGGCAACCTAAATACAGGGTCATTTTGGATAAAATAAAAACTAGAGGGAACAATGGTGGACAGTGTGGTTGGTAGAAGGTCGGAGAAGGACATTAGAAGGTGGGGGTGTTAGGAGACGAATTGAGAACTGTTAGATTATGGAATAAGTTATTTGCATGGATGAAGTACAGGGTGGGACGATAAAATTGCCGTCCCCCCCCCTAAAGAAAACAACACTACAGCTTTATTTTAAAACTTTTATTGAAAAAATCAATTCAGATGACTTGATCATGTAATAGAGCTGACATTTATTCAATGTAGCCGCCTTCAGCCTTAATCACTGCCTCGATAAGGGTCAGGAACTGGGAGCATGCCTTTTCCACAAGCAGGAGCTCGGGGAATACTCGGCGATCAGGCTGGTTTTAGTGTTGTGGGAGGTCATGGTGGTGATGTTCTCAACTATAACTAAACTAAGTTGTCCAGCGGGTCCAGGTTGGGAGGAGGTGGGCCAGTGTCAATTCTTGCTGCCACATCCAGGGTTTACCAGCAGCCACCACACTCTTCAGTACATCCAGGTACACTTAGGTGTTGACTTTCAAGCCGACTTCGAAGATGTGAGGTGGCATGATGTGGCCCTCACTTGAAACCACACCAAAGACCATAACCGTGGCCGGAAACTTTGTTTTCATTACTGTTAGCATGTCACTGTTATTCGGATTTGCATTTTGAGGGTGCTGGCAATGGTCCTGTGGCGATAACTTGGATCGGTAGTGAGCATGAGTTTTGCAGCGGCGCATCTCCGATATCGCTCGCTGAACATTGTGTCATGTTCAGACATGATAATGTGTTCTATCGCTCTTAGACTTGTACACAGCTGGTAAACTAGTAGATGGCCTGCAACAAAAAAGAAAACAGGTTTTCATCAAATGGAATCACGTCATCTTTTCTAGGGCAACGAGTTTACCATTCAACCTTGTAATAAAACCACGATGAAAATGACGTCACTATCATTGGTTGTTTGAGAGTTAAAAAAAAATGTAGTAATCATTGGAAGAATACATAATGTAATTAAATTCTTAAGTAAGAGAAAAATCCAGGTTTGTCCTGGACGGTCGTACATCTAAACAATATGATATAAATGCGGGAGTACCTCAGGGGTCTATCCTCGAACCTTTATTATTCCTAATATTCATAAATGACCTCCCTGATAAAATTGTTACGGAGATGGGTATATTTGCTGATGACATCACGCTTTATAATAGGCATGAGGGGAAAACAAAAGAACACATATCTAAGGAAATGGCAGAAACACTAGAGGATGACCTTAAATCTTTAGTAGAATGGGGACAAAAATGGATGGTCGCATTCAATGCTGCCAAGATTAAGCTTGTTTCCTTCAATAATTACAAGAAACCTTCACTACCACCAATAGCAATGGCCAAGAACACATTACCCGAAAGTACTTCCTTTAAACTCCTCAGCCTAATGTTTACAGGGAACATGAACTGGAATAAATACATTGAGAGCATTGCCAAGGCTGCTGCAAAGAAGGTGGCCCTCTATCATGCTAGAAAGCTACTTATGTCTGTAAGTATCCTATACCTCTATAAGGCCACCATTCGCCCATGTATGGAATAGAGTACTGTTGTCATATTTGGGCTGGTGCATCTGCTGCTTATCTCTCACTCCTGGACAAGGTTCAAAAGAGTCGCCAACCTGATAGGTCTTGAACTGTCATCTAGGCTTCAGCCTCTGTCCCATCGACGAAATGTTGCATCCCTCTGCCTGTTCTACAAGTACTTGAATGGTGAATCCTCTGACGAACTACCCCTTCGATGTGACTACCTTCAACAAACCCAACAAGCAACTAAATCCTACCCCTTCACAGTACAGATCCATAGGTGTAAGAAAGCCTTCAACTCTAACAGTTTTTCCCCTAGAACTGCTAGACTTTGGAACTCTCTTCCGGGATTCTGCTTTCTCAACTCTACTGACATGCAGAAGTTCAAGTGTAATGTGAACAGACATCTTGCTGCTGATCTCCCTTCATAATACCCCTGCAACTTATGTCCCCGATAGTAGCCCCCTACTTCAAAATGGCACTGTGCCTTGTTTGGGGTGAAAATTGAATATAAATTCTTTTTTTTAAAGTAATGGGGGTGATGCATCCATATTTATCTCTTCTTAATGAAAACTATTTTTTCTGTGCACAACACTCACACTTATTTTTTATCATCATCATCTTTGGTTTAATATTCGTTTTACATTGCTGGCATGTGTTGGACGGCTTTTAAAAAAAATATTCTTATCATTGTTTTAACTCTGGAGTATATATCCGACACAGACACAGTTAATAAACCGAGAACCACATTACTCTGTATAAAAGTATATAAAATATCAACGGATACACACTCGAGAGTAAAAACAATGAAGAGAATATGCTGTTGTCCTAGCCCTAATCATTATATAGATATTGCACTTTGATCATATAAGAGGTTCTGTTTGTTTGTTCCGCTTACGGTTAAAATAGGATTTTCGTCATCGTAGAATGAGCGGATTGCGAGGACTCATCTTCATTTCTTGTTTGTTTTTTTCTTTCTTTCTTGTTTCTCATTTACCCTACGCTACTGATTCCTTTTTACATGACGTCACACTACTCAGTTTCTTTTTAAACGTTCGTGGCACACGTATCACCAAAAATGTTTTCAACTCCTAAAGCCTTTCTGCAATAAAATAAAAACAAAGAGTATATAAGTAGAATTTTTATCCACATAAATCAGCGTATCCTGTATTTAATATCTGATTATTATTTACTAGCCTGGCCACACAGCGTTGCCCGGGTGTTTGAAGGTTGTGTTTTGAGCAAAAAAAAAAAAAAAGAAGTGGTAGTAGGCAGGCAGGCTCGAACATGTACGTGAAGGAGGAAAAGAACATGAAAAAAATGTGACGTCTTTGCCGTTGCGTCCATCGCCAAACCGTGTTAAGATTAAGGCTAGTCAATCGAAAAGAGAGGATGACTTTTGAAAATATTGGCGAAAAAAGCGACCCCTCCTTGTATAAAAGTGCCTAGTTGAGGATGAAGGAATTAATGTTTTTAGCTAATATTTGTCGTCCGAAGGGTTGAGCTTTAAACTGATATCATGAAAATCCGTCGCCGCTGTCGAAAGTTTTAGGCAGACAAACAAACATATATACATTAAAACAGACAGGTGAGATTTATATATTAGATTATTCATATCTTTGTACATGAGTCTCTTATTTAGTGCCTATGCTTGTGTGCGCCGTGATCGACTATCTATGTATGTATATCTATACATGTGGTCGTATGAATGTGTGTGTATATATTTATGTATTTCGATAAAATCGCCATACCTTCCTTTTTCCCTGTTTTTGGTCTTCTCTGGGGATGCTTTCTTGTCGTCACTGGTCGATGCTGGAAAAACATATTACAAAGAAACAGAACACGGATTTCTAGCATGGCTTCTTTATTTCGTCTAACGAGTGAACGGGGTGAAAGCATCGCATTGTCGACGACTTAGACTTTCTTACGTTTCTTTCTTCGACGCATCTTTGCGTCCAACTGTCCAAACTGAGAAAACCGACTGCGTTTTCATGCGAATCAAAAGACCTGTTTTCTTTCTTCTTCATACATTGTTTTTCTTTCACACGAACTCCGTTACCCTCGGTTGTCATCGCTGAGCCTTAATCCTTTAAACTGTTTTTTTGCACTAACCAACCTACCAGCAACTCCAATTTCCAATATGCTGGAGCAACCTGCGATATATTATATAACAAACGGTGCATGTCAGTGGAACAGTTATGCCTAGTGTTTCTTAACCTTTGCTGCAATATGCGGATGTATGTGTTACACGATCAAACAATCAGTTCAATTCTGAATTTTAGTTTTAAAAAGAATCCTTCTTTTAATGTATTTTTCACATTTCATACGACTAACAAGAGTATGAAAACGTTCATTCAGAAGATAATCTATACTGTTATTGCATAAAGTTAGAGTAGCTTCAGATTTCCCTTTTCGTTTTACAACCTGTGTATTTAAGAATTGTTTTGATATCGAAATCGGGTCTGAATAATTCACATCCGATGCTGCTTCCCAATACGTTGAAAAACTGATATTCCGATAAATCGTCCCATCACTAATATAAACCATGAAAAAGCTTACTAATTAGTATGCACGAAATATTTAGCTTTCAGAAATCCGTCGATTTTGAATTGAACGGTGTCATCATGATTAGGAAATGAAATATCTTAATTAAACAAAATGAAATGGATTCCAGCTATTATCTATTCGCGGCACAGCAGTAATCATTCTGCGCCACGGTACACTGGTTGGGTACCACTGACCTACACTATGTTTGATACACGAGGAAGACAATTTTCCGACTTTATTTTATATTGTTACACCCACACTTCAGTTTTATTGGCATCCTCATCTCTTTCTTTTTGCCCCGCATCCTCATCTCTTCCACTTTTCCCTCTCCCATCCCCCTTTCCAAGAAGTTGGTCAGTTTCATGCATGCACTTAATTAGTCCTCTCCAAAGCAGATTCACCCCCCTTCCTTCTCACAAAATGCGACTGACCATTGCAACGAAAAAAAAAAAAAACAATTATATCAAGAGAAAGGGAGCGGGGCTAGTGTCCACTTTTGGCTTTCTGTCCACGTAAAAAAGCAGTGACCATTACTCACTCTCTGCAGCCTAGATACTTAACTGCCACCCGACTCACTCCACAGTCCTGTCCACACCTTTTCTTGTTCCTATTTCCTCCCTTCCTCCTCCTCCTCCTCCTCCTCCTCCTCCTCCTCCTCCTCCGCTTCCCTCCAATTCGTTCTTCAGACATGGAAAGTCGATATTCCCTCGATGCCATCTTAGCCTTCTCTTTCTTCTTACGTAAGTTTTCTCCGCTTATTTAAAAAAAAAAAACATTTTTATCGACTTTTCTTTTTCTCAAATCGTTTTCTACTTCACGAATGGATCGATCTTTCTATTGATCTCTGTTCTCATTTCTTCTTGTTGATGACAACAGGATTCTTTGATATGATTGTGGAATGTTTGAAAATTAACGTTTTCTCTTGTTTTAGCAACACAAATGAACCATCATGATCGGCTGTTATTTATAAACTATAATTAAAGGCAGAACTTTTAAATTGACAGTTTAAAGGTTTCAGAATCACGTTTAAATTTTTCGCAGTTACCAAATAAACACGATGTCAGACATTTTAATCAGTTAATATTCAGTAGAAATTCAGTGTTCAGCCTAATTAAAAAAAAAAAACGCAGGAAAATGTATGTACGCGTCATGGAACGAAAATGCCATATTCCAAAAATCACATAATTTAAGTACATTTTATGTGTAGGAAATCCTTTTTTTCTCTTTTTTTTTTTACGAGTTCAAGCGATTCATAGTATACTGAAGACGTTACAAGGTTGATTTTATAATTTCGGTAGTTCGAATTGAGTTGTCTCACTTTATTAAACATTGTGGATCATAACACACCATAATCACTTCCTTGTAGAATTTGCGTTTCTTAGTTAACAAAATAACAACTGAATCAATTTGTGATTTTTTTTTTAATATGACATTTTCGTTCCGTGATGGGTACATACACCATAAAGATATTTCTGTATATATATTCACCTATGGTCGCCTATACGCGCTAAAATAGTGTTCGGTATTTACAAGCAGTAGTTACCTCCCCCTTTTCCAAAATTACGAATTATGTCTTCCGTAGTTCCTTAAAAAAGGAATATTAAATTTTAGATTATTGAATTTCGACATGGGATTTCGACATACTAGCATGGGTGCTCGGCGTTGCCCGGATGTTTGGAGGTGTGTGTTGAGCAGAAAAAAAAGTGGTAGTAGGAAGGCAGGCTCGAACCCGTACCGCAAAGGAGGAAAAGAACGGGGGAAAAACGTGACGTCTTTCCTGTTACGACCAAACCAGAAGTGACGTAGGTTTAAATTAAGGCTAGACAATCGAAAAGAAGGGATGACTTTCGAAAATATCGGTGAAAAAAGCAACCCCTCCCTGTAGAAAAATGCCTAGTTCAGGGTGAAGAAATTAATGTTTTCAGCCAATTTTTCGGTATTTGTCGTCTGAAGGGTTGTACTTCAAAACGATACTGATCTTGTGAAAATTCGTCGCCTCTGTAGAAAGTTTTAGGCAGACATGCAAACATACATACATTTATATATTGGTAGCTCAAATTCTCGATCCAAATCGATTAAAAAGTTTGCCTTATCTCTGAATACCGTTTATGTAAAATTTCAAATATTTAGACCGGGAATTGTCTGAGTAATTTGGTAGAGACCGCAGAGGTCAATTTTTTAAACTTTGGCCCCTATTATGACCCTTAACATTTATTATTTTGCGCTCAAATCAAGTTATTAAGTTAGATCCATGTCCAAGGAACCTATATCTAAAATTTCAAAACCCAAAATTGTCGGAGGAGTTTGGTAGAGTTCTCAAAGGTCAAATCGTTGAACTTTGATCCCTTAACAACCAAACTTCTGGCCGAAACCGGATCACAAATACTTTCCCAAATCTCAATACCCTGTATATCAAATTTCGAGTCTGTAGACTAAAAATTGACAGAGTTATTGTGTAGGGAAATGTACAAAGACAAACACACACACTTTCACTTTTATAGATATATAGATTAAGATAAAAGATGAAATTATTTGAAATAGGAGCTGCTAGAAAGGACTTGGCCTGCCTTGATAGAGTTCAAAATAGACTTCGTAGCCTCGTAGGAGAGGTTTTTTTCTCTTCCTTACAACCTTTATCTCACAGAAGAGATGTTGCGAGTTTGTCTCTGATGTATCGTTATTTTCATGGAAAGTGTTCGAATGAGCTTCAATCTATGGTCCCCCCTCGCCAAACTTTCACAAGAAACACTCGTCTAGCTGTAAACACTATCAATAATTCCCCCCACTCTTTATCTGTGCCTAAACCTAAACGTAGATTCCATGAACAAAGCTTCTTTCTTAGAACTGCACGCCTGTGGAATTGTCTTCCGTTTTCCTGCTTTCCGGCTGACTACAATATGGTTGTGTTCAAGTCTAACGTAAATAAGTTCTTGATGAGCCGTTCCATATAAGTTATCAACTTTACCAAATTTTCATTACTAATGATTACTATATTGTCCAATTTCTACTGTACACTCTTTAACCCTTATCCTTGAGTGGCCTCTTGGCCTTGATAATGTGGTGATGCCTATGTAAAAAAAAAAAAATTCTTATAACAAATCATCCTAAATCTTATTTAGACGAAAAAAAAAAAAAATTAATTGATTCAAAAAGTTTTTTTTTTTTTTTTTTTTTTTTTTTTAATATTTAATCGTTTTGTCTCTCTATACAAAAAATTGAGAAAAAGATTTATATTATTCTGCTTTTAATATGATAAAATTCCAACTTTTATTGTTCTGGTGGGGAAAAAAAGTTGCTCAAGAATAGTGGATTTTAATAGATTTTAATTCCTTAAAAATAAGTAAAAAAAAAAAAAAAAAATGGTTTCTCTTTCACTTTTTGGCCGTGCCTTAAAAGTATATTCTAACGAAAAGACACCCGGCTCTTTTTCTGTTTGTGTTTCTTCTGCGTACAGTGTGTTCGCAGTGGAGAGTGTAGGGGGGGGGTTAACACTTGAAATTGGCATCTCTCTTTGGTGTTTCAAGCTTCGATTTCGAATTCTGCTTATTAAAGTTTAGTGGTTCACTGGTTCACTCTTCTATTTGGAAGAATGGTTCAACCCGATCTTCCTACTAACCAATATCAGGACTTGTGATGTATGGAAAGTAAAAAAGTGAACATTAGGTTTACTTTTCAACAACCTCGTAGTTCTCGCTTCCTTTATCTTATCCTTTAGTGTTCACAGAACTCGGCCCGGGACTTTTATCCTGGGACCCCAAAAATCAACAGGAATCATTACAGGCGATTCCTATTGATTTTGCGGTGGGAGTTTAGTTCTGTGCAGTTCTATCTCTCTCTCTCTCTCTATCTCTCTCTCTCTCTCTCTCTCTCTCTCTCTCTCTCTCTATATATATATATATATATATATATATATATATATATATATATATATATATATATATATATATACGCACACACTATTATTGTCACTATTTTCTTTTTTTAAAGATGGAATCGCCTGATGTAAGCAAGCAAGGTTCACAGTTTTATAATTTTATAGATAACTAGCAAATGTATCTAATGTTAAATTTAAAATAAATAAATAAAACGGAAAGAAACCGAGACATGTGCATGTGGGCATTGTTTTTTTCTAAACGGTTCAATTCTTGTAAGTAAAAAAAACAAACAATACTCGAGCTGAGATCGAAACCAAGAACTAGTGGCAGTGAGTCGAGTGCGACAACCATTAGGTCAGTTTGACGCGATCTTTAATAAGTGTTTTCAAAGCTACTATTCGTAACATAACGAATCTGTCATGCGAACGATTCACGCGCGCGCATTTGTTAAACGGTTGACAATCAGATAAAAATTCTAGGAGGTCCACCCTACCAGGCTTTACCAACTCTCTTTGAGAAAGGGTTAGTTTGTTGCTAATCGCCAGAGGCGCCCTTACCGGGGAATACTGACGAGACAGCTGGGGCACTTGTTGCAGGTCAGAGTGCCTCTCTTCAAGGGCGCAGACTTCTCAATAATGCTTTCTGACCATGGTTTCTAAGTTCTTCCGGTGGGAGAAAACTAAACATGCAGTGTTCACATATCATAAGCGATGTTTTTTTTTGTTTTTTTTTTGTTTTTTTTTTGTTTTTTTTTTTTGTTTTTTTTTTTAAATGGAAAAAAAAAATGGGGGGGGGGAATTTTTCGGTATTATTATACAAACACCGTGACAGCGAATTAGTAAAATCTTTTACGTAGTATTCTGTTACGTTTCGGTGTGCTGAACACGAATCTGAAAACTGGGTTAGGGTTAGGGTACATTTTTTTCTACTAATTCGCTGTCACGGTATTTGTATAAATTTACCAATTTTTCTTCTTTGGGTCATAATTAGGACAACAGCATATTCTTTTCATTATTTTGACTCTCGAGTGTGTATCCGTTGATATCTTATATGATTTTATATAGAGTGATGTAGTTCTCGGTTGATTAACTGTGTCGGATATATACTCGAGAGTCAAAACAATAAAAAGAAAAATCTGTTGTAATAGCCCTAGTAATAATCTATCCGTCTTATACTTGTTTAGATTTTGACCGTCAAGTAGTATTTTCTTTTTTATTCTTTTTTTATTCCTTTTTTTTTTTTTTTTTTTTTTTTGCAGTTCCTTACATCAAGTGGTTTTATGTTTTATCTGGAGCAATTTCAATAAAAAAACAAAATCGTTTTATCGTGCTTTTCGTTTCGATGAATGCAAATGTTATCAATATTCTCAAATTTTTGCTAAAAGAGTGAAACAGTAAAAAGAGAGAGTGTTTGTTCAGGTGACGTGGAGGGAAGACGTTTTCTTTTTTTTTTCTCTCTCCGTCTTTTAATGTAAAGATAACCTTGGATCTCATTCGGACGAGGAATGACATGATGGCGCCCATCTCTTTTCATTTCGTTACTGTTATCATTGAAGACAAGAAAATGGAGACGAAGTTAATCCTGACGGATGTAGTTTGTCGTCATTTCTGACATTGTCCCTCCCCCCTTCTCCCTTCAATCTTCCTCTTTATTACTGGAGGAATATATATTTTTTTATTTTAAACTGGATTAAAGTTTTTTGTTCGGAGGGAGGGGGCGTGGAAACAAAAAAGATTTTAGGAAGAGGATTACAGAAATTGAGGGTAAAGGAGTGGGGAAAATATTCGGTGCTACGGTAGCGTAATTCCTACCCTCCTTTTCTGTTCCTACCTCAATATAAGTGATTAAACAATAATAAAAAAATAAATAAAAATAAAACCAAATAATGTAATATTCCCCTTCCAAGTTTATTTTGCCATTTTCTATAATATAAAAGCTGTGTGTGTGTTTGTGTGTATGTGCATTTTTTTCGTATGTCCACCAAAGGGCTCGAAGGGATCACTGTTTCTTAGAACTTTTTATATCCTCCCTAGATTATAATATCTCCGATTTACGAAAGGAGGTCGTAATATCTTTTATTTGAGTGACTTTTACACGCTAAAAATTCCCCACTATTTTGCCTATACGCCTGTTTGTTCGTTAGTTTTGTTTAAAAAAGCAAAACTAACGACAGCGACGCCAGTTTTTTCAGCTTCGTGCGGGGGACGTCCAGCAAGCAGTTAGCTTTGATCACTGTGTGGAAAAACCCCTCATATCAGACAATTACTATTCATTTGGACACTCCCCTAGTTATGGGGATCTGGTTTCCCCCAACATCTTGGGGGACCCCCCCCAAAAAAAAAACTGCCTTGCAGCTAAAGTTAAGTGCGGGAATTCATCCCCTATCGCATGATGTTTGACCTCATTAAATTCACACACATGTCACTTAACTTTTTAATCATTAAATTAGAACGCTTTTTAGTTCCTGTCCTGTCATGGCCGAGCGGTAAGATATCAAGTTTTTTCACACTTTTTTTATCCACCTTCGCCTCAAGGGTTCGGGTTCGAGCCTAGATGCCTACTAAAACTTTTTTTTTTCTCAACGCACACCAATAAACACCTGCGCACCCCCGCTAGTCACTTATAAAACATTAACGTTTAAAACGCGGATAAACATAACTAAACACGCATATGCTCCCGACATGTTGTTATGAGAGTTTTATTCTGGTGCACAGTGAGAAAACAGCAACACAATATCTCCTTCAACCTGGTCTCCTGAGCAAGTGCGATGGGCCAGTGATTTTAATTAACAAGAGAGTCCGTGGACAGAATGTGCCAGTATGGAGGTGCAAAAGAAAAGGTTGCCAGCCATTTGGGTCAGTTAGAAAAGGGAACGAATTCTTCCGTTATACCAATTTGAATGGAAAGCCCCACTGTAATTTGAAGCTCTGTGAAATTTTAAAGCCAGTTTACCTGTTGAACATCGAGATACCAGTGGAGGAAGTGCCAAAGCATAAATGTAGATCAACAAATACAACCAGTGGTTGACTGGTTTAATTAGTGTCGGGAAGTGTGCTCTTAGATCGTATCTGTGAATAGGAGAGAAAAGCTTAGGGGAGCAACAGATTATAATAGATTGATTTTTACAGCATGGTTTGTAGAATAGAATAAAATAGTGTCAAAAAGTACGTTTTTTTTTCTATCCTCCTTTGGTAAGAATCACTTTAGATTCGAAAAATAGGGTAGGAATCACAGTATAGTGCAAACTATCTGTTTAAATTCAGGTCACATAAATTACCAAATTAACTTTTTTAAATTAATAGTTAAGCTTTTTTAATTTGATGTTCAACTTTTTTTTAGATTTCAGGTTTGAAATACAATTTTCATTTTTAATTTGAAATTCAAAGGTGACATCACAATGCAATACAGTGATTTTTAACTAACAAGAGGGTCCGAGGACAGAATGTGCCAGTATGGAGGTGCAAAAGAAAAGGTTGCCAATCAGTTTGGTCAGTTTGAAAAAGGAGCGAATTCTTCCATTATACCAATTTGACGACCGAAGTTAATTCTGATTGTTAAAAGTTCCTTTTATGGATTTTTCAGCATTTTTCATAGAATTGAATAAAACAGTGTCAGGAAGTATGTTTTTTTTTCTGTCCCTCCTTGGTAAGAATCACCTTAGACCCCAAAATAGGGTAGGAATATAGCAGCATGGGTCTAGCTGAAACGACTATTAATAATTTCCCCCACTCTTTATCTGTGCCTAAACCTAAACGTAGATTCCATGAACAAAGCTTCTTTCTTAGAACTTTTTTTTTTTACATGGAAGTCACTTATCAAGGCCCAGAGGCCACTCGGGGATAAGGGTTATTGCGTGTACAGTAATCAATGGGACAATATCGTAGTAATCGTTAGTAATGGAGATCTGATAAACTGCCCCCCTTA
>NC_136507.1:63871237-63878737 GCF_053919585.1 Euprymna scolopes
TAATTTATTATTATTATTATTATTATTATTATTATTATTATTATTATTATTATTATTATTATTATTATTGACCCCCTCAGGCACTGAGAAGGTTTAAACATTAAGAACACCATTATATTCATAGCACAAAATAATGCCCCTGCGTGATATTTTGGATCAACAAGTGCTTCTGCGAGTGTTCTTCGATTATTATTTCTAAATAAGAGATAGGTACGTGCAAAATGAATGCCGATGCTCCAAATGTATAAACATTTTGACGTCTCCCTTTACTTAAAAATTCACCAAAAATTAGGAAATCAACCAATTTTAATGAAGTTTTCAGTATTTATCAAATAATGATCACGAAGTATAATGAACCCATTATTTTTATTTGAATCTTAGTGGAAATATATTTCGTTTAACCAAAAATACCTTTACTAAAGTTTTGGTTTTCAGTTATAAAAAAATATGCATGAATTTATTTTTGCATTTTTTAAAAATGAAAATAAAGCATTGTAAATTGTAACAATTAAAAAAAAATATTTAATTTTTATAGGAAAATTACGAAAAATAATAATTAATTAATGAATTCGATATTACTCGAAGAAAAATGAATTTCTCGATATTATTGAATTAAGGATTGTTTATTTAATATTTTCACAAACAAAAAATTATAATTGCAAAAAATATTTCTTTTTTTTTTAATTACATGTTTTGCATAATTTTTATTTGTAAGATTCTAATATTTTCCTTGCTTGCATGAATGTGAAACTTTATGCGTAACATAATTTTTATATACTCTTGAAAAATAAAAAAAAAATTGTTTTAATTTAAGAGCAGGAACATAGAAAAATGATTAAATTAAAAATTCGTAAAAATCATACAAACGTTTACGATTGGAATGTACAGATGTATGGCTGGAAAAAAGGAAACCAGCACCCCCTACCTCCGTTTAACTACTTGACGTCATTTTCAGACAGACTTTCGACTGCCTAGGATTTGGGGTTTCCATATAATCCATCTTTAGAGACTTCAGTTTTGTTGACATTCTGACAAGCAAGAATTTCTCATTTTGGGGAGATAATTAAGCTATTTTTGTACAAACAAGTTTTGTTTTTTAATTCAATATCTTAGAACATTATTAATTATCATTGGAATAGACCCAGAAAACTAATATTTATCTTTCAAATGATTTTTACAATGAATTTATTAAACTTAAAAATTTAGCCGAATTGGTTAGCTCGCTGTGAAAACATTTTTATAACTTTTTTTTTTATGTTACCAATATTGTAATCATCGCTTACATCGAAGTCCCAACCAATGTCATATATTCACCAATATTTCTTACACAGACACGATGTTGTTCATATAGATTGTTTTGATAAGATTCTTCAAGTTGATTAAATAATGACGGATGATTTTGAATTTTTTTTATTTTTATTTCTGTTCGTTCTTTTTTTGTGTTGGCATTCTAACCCCCTCTCCCTAACCCTAACCCCTCACACCATCATCATCTTTCAAATCAATAAAAAAAAATATATATATAAATCATACTTAACTAACGATATTGCTCCTTCTACTCCTGCCTCTGACTTTATCGTTGAGAGATAGAAAAGCTCTTTCTTTCTTTCTTTCTTTCTCTCTCTCTCTCTCTCTCTCTCTCTCTCTCCCTCCCTCCCTCCCTCCTCCAACCTCGGTGCTGCTGCCTTTTATCTGAATCGTGTCAAGGTCTAATACTGCATGAAAACAAAGCCAGCATCTCTCGCCTTCTGGATCCCAGCCAATAAGAATCTCCCCAATGAACTCTCCATCATCTCAAAATATGTCGATTATCAATTTGACTGCAAAGCATCGCACTCCCAATTTGAACATGTTTAGTATTTGCCTGAATTACGAAACTGTTTCGGTAGCATCTTCTTCCTTGCGTCCCTTTATGGCACTAAACAAGCGCCGTTCTTTGTATCCTGCAGATTATCTGGACGGCGGCGGCGGCGGTGGTCTTGTTGACACGTCGTTGTAGCAGCAATTCCTAATGACACTGGGTGCAATAGTAACACTCATGTCATAAAGGAATGATGTCATCCATTAGAAAAAACTTGTCGGAAATGTGCTGCTCTTATGAATTTGTTGAAGCGATAAAATTGAGAAGTATCTTTTAAACTGATGAAAGAATTGATTCTTTCTTGGATTTTTTTCTTGGGGGAGCAGCGGGATTAGAGGAATAGATAACTATATATATATATATATATATATATATATATATATATATATATATATATATATATATATATATATATATATATATATATATATATATATATATATATGCCTCGAATATAAGAGACTCAAATAAATATAAGAAAAACGGATACAGTAGATTTTCTCTGGTCCCAAATTAGAGCCTGTGTCACCCGGATAGGAGAAACCCTGATATAAGAGAGCTGTAGCGACCGGACATCAAGTCTCTTATATCCAATACATATATATGTGTGTGTGAAAATTTGTGTGTGTGTGAAGACACTTCTCAACCTATATACTCAACGATTTTCTTATTTTGAATTAACTTGAAATCACTGTCTTTAGGTTTTAGTTTCGATTTCAGCACGAGTACGTTCTTTTTTTTACTTACAAGAAATGAACTGTTTAGAAAAAACATAATACTCGAATGCACGTGTCTGAGTTACTGTATGAATTAAAATATAGTATGCGTATTTTACGACCGGGCAACGCCGTGCGACATGCTAGTATGCATACACATTTCTCTTGGTTTATCTATCCTTTTTATTTATTTTTTTTTCGGAATCTACTGGTTCGATTTGGCTGAATTATTTTATGAATTTTTATGGTGCGATGCAGCTAACAAAGTATTATGGTATCTATTCGAGGCACAACTACATATTCATACAATATTTACTATAGTTTTTACAGACACATCTGTGCCGATCTGGCTGGAATTTTGTATTCACGTTTTTTATGATGCAGTACAGCGAACTAAGTAATATGGCATTCGTTAAATGCACAATTAGTAATTAACAGGGATTAGTCATCACAATATTACATTTATTCAAGAAGTTTAGAATCAAACATCCATTCTAAATCAACGGGCTATAACTTTTGATGGCTTTTAGAGGGCTAAAAAGTATTATATATAATATTATCAATATAAAAGTATTATATATATAATATTATCAATATAAAAGTATTATATATATAATATTGTCAATATAAAAGTATTATATATAATATTGTCAATATAAAAGTATTATATATAATATTGCCAATATAAAAGTATTATATATAATATTGTCAACATAAAAGTATTATATATAATATTGTCAATATAAAAGTGTTATATATATAATATTGTCAATATAAAAGTATTATATATATGTATAATATTGTCACTATAAAAGTATTATATATATAATATTGTCACTATAAAAGTATTATATATATAATATTGTCACTATAAAAGTATTATATATATAATATTGCCAATATAAAAGTATTATATATATAATATTGTCAATATAAAAGTATTATATATATAATATTGTCAATATAAAAGTATTATATATATAATATTGTCAATATAAAAGTATTATATATAATATTGTCAATATAAAAGTATTATATATATAATATTGTCAATATAAAAGTATTATATATATAATATTATCAACATAAAAGTATTATATATATATAATATTATTAATATAAAAGAATTATCTTCTATATAAATAAAATGAACTCATTTTCCCGTCTGATTTGGACCTTAATAGGATTAAGAGTATAGACATTTTATGCAAATGTACTATGCAAAAACTGCATCACGATATCTGAGGTGTGTTATAGGCATATTAGCTATCCAGTACAACTCGCAGATCGGAGCTTCCTATATTATATCTGGTAAGAGTTCACTGCCAAACCCAGTTACGATCAATGTAAGTAGTAAAGTCATCTCTCTCTAAAAAATTCATACTTCCACCGCCACTCATTTACACCGTTCGTGACCATTCACAGGAGACAAATAAGGACGAACGCCGATTTAGGTTTTCATAAAACCTGGACTGCAATTAAGGTGAAACGCACCACGCTAACTTTTACGTTGATTATACATAAAACAAACACAAACCAAAAAACTTTACATTTCCTTACAGTGCATTAAAACTTAGGATACTCCAATTCCGTTTTATTTCGCATTCTTCGGCAATTACAACATCGTTTTCTTGGCTTTTTTATGGGGGGGTCCATGTATCTTCCCTCTGTTTTTCGTTTTCCCAATCTTTCCCTTTCTCAAATTTATTTCTTCTCTGTTTCCGTGTTTCCTCTCCTTTTCGGCAAGTTCACCGTTTCTTTTCATTTTTATTTATTTATTTTTATTTTTATAAACTATCATCTGATTCTGTTTCTACAAACTTTACATTTTGTTTATTTCTTTCTTCTCTCTTTCCGTTTTTCTTCTTTCTTCCGCAAGTTTAACATCGTTTCTTTCTTTGTAATACAGCCGGATTTACTAATTCATTTCCGTTTTATTTCGTTTCATCACGTTCGATTCTTCATTTTTTCTGTTTACATTTTTCCGAGCGTTCAGTTCGGGAAAATTTGTCATCGGTTCTTTTCTTTTCATTTTGTGTGTGTGTGGGGGGGCGCAGTTTCCAAATTTTTTTTTTTTTTTTTTTTTTTGAGGGGTACCAACAGTTAAACATTTAGTTTCCGGTCTAAATAATTATACCAACGTGATTATCGCATTTAAGAAATGTAAAATATCAAATTTTCACGAAAATCGATTTGAAACACATCAAACTATGACTGATTTCATGTTGACTTTTTTCTGTTAATATAAGGAGGCTGTACTGAAATAAAAACATTTGAAAACATTGTTGTTTACAATGACACTCTTTATATTTGCAGTTGATCTTTCTTACCAAATATATTCAACATCAAATTAGATTTTATCATTGTTTATACGATCCCGAGCAACGCCGGGTAGCGCCGCTACTATATAATATTATTGATATAATATTATTAATATAAAAGTATCATATATATTATTAATAGAAAAGTATTATATACATAATTATATTAATATAAAAGTATTATATCTATAATAATATTAATATAAAAGTATTATATCTATAATAATATTAATATAAAAGTATTATATATATCGTAATATAAATATAAAAGTATTATATCTATAATAATATTAATATAAAAGTATTATATCTATAATAATATTAATATAAAAGTATTATATCTATAATAATATTAATATAAAAGTATTATATCTATAATAATATTAATATAAAAGTATTATATCTATAATAATATTAATATAAAAGTATTATATCTATAATAATATTAATATAAAAGTATTATATAATAATATTAATATAAAAGTATTTATTATATAATATAATTATAAAAGTATTATATATCTAATATTATTAATATATATATTATCAATATAAATGTATTATATATATAATATTATCAATATAAATGTATTATATACATAATATTATCAATATAAATGTATTATATATATAATATTATCAATATAAATATATTATATATGATATTATCAATATAAATATATTATATATAATATTATCAATATAAATATATTATATATAATATTATCAATATAAATATATTATATATAATATTATCAATATAAATATATTATATATAATATTATCAATATAAATATATTATATATAATATTATCAATATAAATGTATTATATATAATATTATCAATATAAATGTATTATATATCATATTATCAATATAAATGTATTATATATAATATTATCAATATAAATGTATTATATATAATATTATCAATATAAAAGTATTATTTATATAATATTATCAATATAAAAGTATTATATATATAATATTATTAATATAAAAGTATTATATATATAATATAATTAATATAAAAGTATTATATATAATATTATTAATATAAAAGTATTATATATATAATATAATTAATATACAAGTATTATATATATAGTATTATGAATCTAAAAGAATTATATATGATATTATCAATATAAAAGAATTATATATATATTATTCATATTTAAGTATATCCATATATATTATTCATATAAAAGTATTATATATTATTTATATAAAAGTATTATATATAGAATATTAATTCAAAAATATTATATAATATTATTAATTCAAATGTAATATATATATAATATTATTAATTCCAAAGTAATATATATATAATATTATTAATTCCAAAGTATTATATATATATATATATATATATATATATATATATATATATATGATTGTGTTGTGGTAGTTTCGTAGATGTCAATTGAAACTTCGGTGCTGATAAAAAAATCCTCAATAACAGGTAGAATAATATTATGGTATAAATTATTTTATTTATACAAACATTATTTGCTACATATGTGCATACATGTATCAGCTGTGATTTTTTTTTTTTACGAAATGCAACCTCATCAGGCTGAAATCTTCAAATAAACTAGTTATCTAAAGATTTCGGTATGGTCAGGTTGTATTTAGAAAGAAATTGCAACTGAAACCTGTATGCCCATATGTAGCGAATAATGTTTGTATAAATAAAATAATGTATACTATAATATATATTATATAAACTGGATATGAACGTTTAATCGACTAAAATATTTTATTTGATTATTTATTTTGTTTTTGGTGTTATTGACTTGGTTTGCGATTTGACGGTCTAACAAAATGTTCAGGTAAGACGCTTTAATTCGACTGAGGAAAGAACGGCATCGTCATCCTCATTGTGATATTTCAGAAATATTTATAAAAAATATAACTTCCGGTTTTCGAGATTTTAAAGCATTAAAAGATTTTATATTTTTTTATCATTATAAACATTTTAAGCAATTTTCTGTCAAAATTTAATAATTTTATTTTATACATTGCCAATTTGTGCATTAAATTTTGGTTTAAAATTGATTTTTTTTTTCAAAACAGTGAACGGTTTAACATACTTCTTGTGAATTTTTATCCCATAATTCTAATGGTTTTAAAATGTTATAAATTATTGATAATAAAAAAAAAACAACTTAATATCCTCTAACAATGATTTCCATTTGTCTAAAGAAAAAAAAAAAAAGAAAGAAAGACTAATCTAAACGCGATAATATTTGATTTACTCACTTTTTTGACGAAATCTCGTCTGCTCGTGCAACTGACCAATGAAATCGAAGCTTTCAACGCACTAACAACTGGGTTTGCTTCATGCGTGGAAAGAAGGGCGAACTAACATTTTGAGGAGATATAAAACTGACAAAAAAATTTGCGTTTTGTTTTTCTTCTGTAGCAAAAAAATGTCTCCATTCCGTAGAAGCTGGAGTCTTGGACGTTTAAACCGATGGAATTTAGTTCGTACCGAAACGACTGCCGTCGCAATGTGAGTACCCAACATAATACAAATATATATAGTAGTCCAGTTTAAGAATGCATTCTTTGGATACACACCCACAGAATATCT
>NC_136507.1:63881237-63916237 GCF_053919585.1 Euprymna scolopes
ACAAGGAACAGTTGAGAAGAGAACACCGGTTTGGCTTCGTAGTTCTTTCATGTGAAGTTATTTAAAATCACTGAACTAAGCTGCAGTGCTCTGTGGCGTAGAGGTTAGCGTGCTGGACAATTCACATTATATTTTCACGTTCGCGCCGACCTACCGTAGTCGTTTTTTTTTTTGTTTTTTTTTTTTCCTAAACAACTGGAATGGACTTTTCTTGGTGGCCGAACTGTTAACGTTGCAGATGTTTTTTTTTTTTTCACACTTTATTTTCCTACTTTTACTCATGACTCCGGGTTTGATCCTTCCTACTTACCTACCATAACATTTTTTAAAACTCCCCCCCCCCGTCCCGGAAACAAACACTCGGGCAACGCCGGGTACCCCCGCTAGTTTTTTTATATAATGGCTTGCATTAAAGTTCAAAATGCGAAAGTCAAGTATCATGCTTCAATTGTGCTCTAAACAGAAACATTTATTTCGAATGTGCCCCAGTTATATCAAAGAACACACTGTTGATTTTATATGTCAGGCCTTTCTGCTTGTGCAGTAATAAAACTTCTCAAATGCACTTATGATGTTAGGCTGTATAAGGTGTAAACTTTGGTCAAAATCGCCTGTTCTTTCTTTCATCCGTTTCAGAGTCCATAGAGAACGAAATCACATACACACACAGAGTATTAAATAAAAATGAAGGTTCCACTGGTGATAGTTAATCTATACTATAAATCGCACCTGTATATATGAATGCGTGTATGTTTGTATGTCTCGCAAATACTTTCGACAGAGTCGGCGGATTTTCATGAAATCGGTATCATTTTGAAGCACGACCCTTCGGACGAGAAATATCGAAAAATTGGTCAAAAACGTTAATTCTTTCACCTTCAATTGGGTACTTTTCTACATGGAGGGGTCGCTTTTATTGGGCGATATTTTAGAAAGTCATCGCCTCTTTTCGATTGCCTAGCCTTAATTTAAACATTCGTCACTTCCGATGGACGCAACAGTTAACCCGTTACCTCCCCCCCCACTTTCCTTTCCTTCTTCGCGTGCGGGTTCGAGCCTACTTGCCTACCACATTTTTTTTTTTTTTTTGCTCAACCCACACTTCCAAACACCCGGTTAACGCTGGGCACCCATGCTAGTGTAAACTGTCGAACGTTTCCCTCTCGATTGTCCGTTTAATAACAAGCTTTTTCTTCGGTTTCTACCACTCGTCTTTGGTAAGTGGTACCAGTGAATTGATAATTAGAAAAGTGCCCCTTTTTAAGGAGATAATGCTCTGTTTGACTTCTCCTCCACTTCCCTCTGATTAAAATACAAATTTGTCGACAATATTTTTGCGGTGAGAATAAAATAGGGTCACAAATTTTTTAAAGATGCTGTAATGAAGACTCAGTTTCGGTGATTCGAGATTTCCTTCAAAGGGGTCACGAATGGGGAAAGGGTTTTTTCTTAATGCGGCTTAAAAAGGTTACATTATGTTTTTTTTTCTGTTCCCCATTTACTCTTTCCACCCCACCCCCTCCCTCCTGTCTCTGTCCTCTCTCTCTCTCTCTCTCTCTCTCTCTCTCTCTCTCTCTCTCTCTCTCTCTCTCTCTCTCTCTCCACGCTTGATTGTTTGTCCTCTTTTCGTTCTCTCTTCATTTCCCCGTTTTCATCAAACCTCAATGGTTTTGTATAAAAAAATAGATTTAGTTGATGGAATACATTTTGCTTTCGAAGGTTGAATTGAAGCCGAAAATAAACCACCCTTTTTCTTTCAAATTCATAACAACAAAAATTGTTTTTATTGTGTAAAGGGATAAATTCCCTACACGCCCACACCCGCTTCTTCTTCTTCTTCTTCTTCTTCTTCTTCTTCTTCTTCTTCCGACGTCATTTTCACATCCCCATTCATTTTCTATTTACAGATAATTTGGGCAGAAATTGAACAAATGTTAAAAACAAATAAGCAAAAGAGAAACAAATATTTGTTTCAATTTGTTTTGCTTGTTCATGCATTAGTTAATCCATATGCTAAGCTTTGAAAAAAGGCTAAATACAAGTTTTGAAGGACAAACTGATTTATAATTTGCTAAATTTGGCTTAAAAAATGCCAATCTGGCAACTATGGACAAGACTATAAGAGTGACCCCCCCTTTGATGTTGCCTTTTCAAATATCATTATAACACGTGATCATTATTGTAATGGTGTGAGAAAAGATCTCGTAGTAGTGCCTTTTCCAGAAGCGCCGGCGGGATCTCCGCAAATATTCGGCGGATGGCAGTAATCAGACTGGTTTTGGTGTTGTAGGAGGTCATGTTTGTGATGTTCTCGATGTATGATCAAACGAAATAATCCAGCAGGTTCAGGTCGGGAGAGGAGGAGGCCAGTAAGAGAAGGGTACAAAGTTGTAGCACTCCTTCTGAAGACTTGCAGGTTGGTGCCGATTCTTGCTACCACACTGAGTGTCTACCAACGGTTACCTGATTGCACCAGGGGATCACCACACTCTTCAGCACATCCAGTTACACTTTGGTGTTGACTTTCAAGCCGACTTGGAAGATGTGAGGTGGCATGATGTGGCCCTCACTTGAAACCACACAAAAATACCATGACCGTGGCCGGAAACTTTATGAAGCTGTGCCCTCAAGCAATGAACCGTCCGGATTTGCATTTTGAGGGTGCTGGCAATGGTCCTGTTGTCATAACTTAGATCAGTAGAGAGCATGAGTATTACAGTGGCGCATCTCTGATCTTCTCGGTTAACCTTGTGTCATTTTCAGACATGATAGAAGGCACCTAATGCTTTTGGGATGTACACAACTGGCCAACGAGTAGATGGTCTGCAACAAAAAGAAAAAAAAACGGTTTTCAGCAAACGGAAATGGAATCATGTCATCTTTTCTATAGCGACGATTTTATCGTTCCACCTTGTAGAAAGCTTCATTTCTAAGCAAAAATTTTTTTTTTTTTTTTTTTTTTCTCAGGTCCTAAAACTAACATCGGTGAATGTTTAGGGTAATATGTTTACAACTATAAAAATTCAAGAAAATGTAATTATGATTATTCCCGGACAACGTTTCGCGCGATTTATTCAAAATGGAAAATACTCTAAATCGGAAACCACTTGGAGTTACACACTGAAATTTCCAAGATTTTTTAGTTTTTATGATGTCCATCTGTGGTACAAGCCCTGAATGATTTGACACGGAATCATGTTAAAGTATAAGATAATGTCTTAAAAGGGTTTCTCGGATAGAGCATATGCTACACTTTGATCCTAGTCAGAATCTCGGATAGTCCAAGGATAGTATAAGTGCTCCAACGTTGCAGAAGAACAGCGAAGGTTTATAAGTTCTTCCTCTTTTGGGAAAAATAAAACAGTGGGACAACTATTTTGGAATGTGATAGAATTTAAATACGTTTTACATGACGTCAATTGCGGGTTTGCTTTGCAATTCTTTGACTCTTAAGAATAAAATAAAGTGTTTTGTAAACAAAAATTAAAACAAAGCATATGTCAGATGGACACGTACCGCTAGCATAAAAGAAGAAAAATCTTTTGAATATTTTTAGGAAATGATCAGCTGGTGTTTCATTCGGATTGGTCTACGTAAACACACCAATAACAACAAAAAAGGGAACGCTGCTTCAGGAGTTGCCTTCCCAGAAACTGGATTCCTAGATTGCATTTTATAAGCCTTAAGTTCTTATCTGAGCAACAGCAAAAAATTAAAATATTTTTTTTTAATTTTTTTTTTATTGGTTCTCTTTGTCTCTCTATGTCTACCGCTTTCTCTTTAATAAAAAAAAAGTTTTTTTTTTTTAATATTTTGTTGGGAAAAGACTACATTAAACAAAAGCGAACATCTCATCATGCAAAAAAAAAAAAAAAAAAAAAGCCGCCAAAAATCGAAGTTTAAAGGCCATTTTGTAAAATTTGGAAGATTAAAAAGTTTATAAAATCATTGACTATTGTTCAAGGAAAGCTTATTTTTGTTAAAACATTTATATTTTTTTGTAAAAAAAAAAAAAAAAGACGGATTGTAACTCTCTCCCATCCTCCTCTAGCTCTCCCTAACACTTCTCCCTCTTTTTCTCCTTATCCCTCCCTCTCTCGGTATCTCTCCTTCTCTGACTCTCCCTCTCTCCCATTCTCTAGCTCTCTCTCTCTCTCTCCTTTTCTCGCTTCTCTCTCTCTCCTTTTCTCGCTTCTCTCTCTCTCTCCTTTTCTCGCTTCTCTCTCTCTCCTTTTCTCGCTTCTCTCTCTCTCCTTTTCTCGCTTCTCTCTCTCTCCTTTTCTCGCTTCTCTCTCTCTCCTTTTCTCGCTTCTCTCTCTCTCCTTTTCTCGCTTCTCTCTCTCTCCTTTTCTCGCTTCTCTCTCTCTCCTTTTCTCGCTTCTCTCTCTCTCCTTTTTTCGCTTCTCTCTCTCTCTCCTTATCTCGCCCCCTGTCTTCCTTCTCTGTCGCTCTCTCTCTATCTCCCTTCCTTACTCTCCCTTTCTACGTCTCTCTCTCTCTTCCTCACTCTCCCTTTCTACGTCTCTCTCTCTCTCCCTCCTCCTTTCGCCCCTTTCTCTTTTTTTCTCTCTCATTCCTCTCTCACAGTTCCTCGAACAAAACAATGAAGTTTGATTCGTTTTTAGTTGATGGGAATGGGAGAGATGAATCTTCTATAATCCTCTTCCGGAAAAAAAAAAAAAAAGTGCACACGTTAGCCGAAACGCATTAACTTAAAACAACGACGATAAGAACAATATCCAATCGTAACGAAACTATTCTTAAGATACGTCCATTCAATCTGTGCGTTTAGTGATGAAAAGTGGTATTTTCAACTTAAGCGTGGCAGATTTTTCTTCTGACTAAAGTGTAATAAACCGAACGATGCATATGTATTTCTATGACGACATTTAGACGCATCTACTCTTAAGATGCGCCCATTCAATTTGCGTATTTAATAATGAAAATATTATTTCAAACTGTAACGAGATGCGCCTATAAACCGACGGTCAAACCCTATGAGATGCGATGATGCATTTAAAAATGATATTAGGAACTAATTCGGAAACTGTTTAATCTGACATGAAAGGAAAAAGCATGAGATCTTTTGTAGAAGACATCACTGACCCAAATACCCCCTCCCCAAAATAGACAAAATGTGGTTGTGCAAAAAGAAAGAAAAAAAGCTATTGTTATTTAATTAAGAGAATGGAAACCTTTGTGTGTCACTGAGCCTTTGAATAAAAATCGTTTCTCTTATAGTTCTGTCTCTGCATAAACTCGCACACAAATCTGTCCATTATTTCACGATACGTTCCACGGTGGTGTTTATCCTGCATTTTGTATAAGTGAGGATTTATTGTAAAAAAAAAACAAAAAAAAAAAACTGCACAATTAGGCATAAGGCCTCAACATTGGAAAAGAGGGCTAAAAATGGTCACCCATTTTAGTACTGATCAGGTTCAACGTTGCTTAACTCCGGTGATCTAACGAAAACCGGCGTGTCAACGTAAATATGCCGTATATGGAGACAATAGGGACTATTTAAAGAACAAGAAGAAAGTTGGGGGAGTGAAAAGACCTGCTTGTACTTGGTGCTAACCCTACCAAAAAACAGTGGGCAGTTTATTTTAAAAAAGGGTTATGAGGGTTGGCAAAATCTCTATTTGTTTTTGTATAGCCAGTAAACTACGAACATTTTTTTTATTAGTCAGGTGCTTTTTGGTTGAAAAGAAAAATTCCAATCGATTTCATCGAGTATACAAAATGCACAGACAAAAAACACAAAATGTGGATTGTAGAAAAAAAAAAAAAAAAAAACGCTTCAGTATTTAATCCAGAGGATGGGATCAATTAATGTTATTGAATATTTGCATAAAAATTCGTTTTCTCGTATATTTCTGCCTCTAAATCAACTCACACAGATAACCGTCCACGATTTCGTGATGCGTTCTATAGTGGCGTTTATTCTGTATCCCTGTACAGCCTCCCTTAAACCCTCTGCATGTCTAAGCATGATTTATAAAAGTGTATCAATGACGTGTGCGCGCAGTGAAAATGGGGTATTTTAAAACCCATTTTTCTATTAGTGGCTGAGAACTATAAAAATCTAAGCAAAATCGTAAACTTTAAGGATTTTTCAATTTTTATTATTTTCTGAACGGAAGAAGGATGTAAAGCTTTATCTGCAATGAGTAAGACATTTCGCCATTTTGTTTTTATTATTGAAGTTGCAAAATAAAAGCAATACGATCCGTTGCGTTTAAAGATGAGCAAAATGATTCTGAATTATAGAAAAATTAAACTCTTCTACCAACCCCATCACACCAGCTAAAGTGGTTTGAAATCTCCTTACAAGACTCCTACCCCCCCCCCCCCGGTTTTTAAACAAACTGCATTTGTTAAAAGAGATAAAGAGAGTGCGTGGACAAAGACGGAGATGGTAGACAAAGAGAGGAAAAAGAGATAGATGAAGTGAAAGAAATCGAGGGAATATGGTGTATGAAGAGAAAAAGACGACCGTCTGTCCTCTCCTCAACCTACCCCACTCGAACCCAATTATGTCGGTCGAATATTCAAGTTCGAGCAGTGTCCCTACTTACTGCCTACGTACGAGAGCTGGATGTAACACTAGATTTGTTATTAACAAGGAGAGGATATTTAGCACCCAAAAGTTTTCTCTCTTGATCGTGTGTCGTTTTGCTGAGTTTTCTTCCTCGAGTTCTTCAAATATATGTATAAATACAGTATATATGTGTGTATGTATATATATATATATATATATATATATATATATATATATATATATATATATATATAAAGCTGAATGTGTGTGTGTGTGTGGTCACAAATAGGCTCCTATATGGTTGACTATTTAAAAAAAACTGATTACATATAATGATAGAAGATGTATCGAGACGCAGGAATGGGTAGGTTTGATCTGGCAGAACGGTGGTCCATTAAAATTGTGGGGTCTGCGTTCGCGCCTGGTCCACAAAGTATGGAAATAAATAAATTAAAAATTAAAAAAAAAAAACGTTTACAAGTGTTTTTGATATAGATGTACATAATAATAATTTGATAAGTATGTTTTAACTTAAATAGGGATGGTATAATAAAATTATGGGGTCTGCATTTGCGCCTGGCCTCCATAGAATTGAAATAGGCACAAACTTTAATAAAGACTTTTCATATCTATCTGCGTAAGTATAATTTGATAATTATGTTTCAGTTTGAAGAAATATGGTATAATAAAATTATGGGGTGTTCGTTTCCGCCTGACCTCCATAGAATGTAAATATGTCAAAAAGTTTAACAAGGTTTTTTAATATAGATCCACAGAATATTGTGATAAGTGTTTCAGTGTGAACAGGTATGGTATAATAAATTATGGGGTTTATCTATTTTCTTTTTACTTTCATCATATTTTGCTTTGGTTTTGATACCCCCAAATTCGAAGCTATCTCTTTACAACCCTTCCTTTTCATAACCTATCATACTTTCATAAATCAGAATCCATTTTCTGTAGGCTGTTTTTGAACCCAGTCAACGACGGGTACTTTTGCTAGTATATATATATATATATATATATATATATATATATATATATATATATATATATATATATATATACTAGCAAAAGTACCCATATATAACTATATGACTGGGTTCACACAGTATATATATATATATATATATATATATATATATATACTAGCAAAAGTACCCGTCGTTGACTGGGTTCACAACGACGGGTACTTTTGCTAGTGTGTATATATATATATATATATATATATATATATATATATATATATATATATATATATACTGTGTGAACCCAGTCAACGACGGGTACATTTGCTAGTATGTATATATATATATATATATATATATATATATATATATATATATATATATATATATATACGGGTACTTTTGCTAGTATATATATATATATATATATATATATATATATATATATATATATATATATATATACTAGCAAAAGTACCCGTCGTTGACTAGGTTCAAAAACAATACATAGAATATGTGTGTGTATATATATGTATATATATACACACACACACACATATCCTTATAACATTTTATGCAGTTACATGTACACATATATATATATATATATTATATATATATACGGGTACTTTTGCTAGTATATATATATATATATATATATATATATATATATATATATATATATATATATATATACGAGTTTTCTCCTTTGAGTTCTTCAAATATTATAAACTAAATTCATTTAAACAAATGTCTACATATGTGTATACATGTTTCTGTAATTTCCCGTTACAGAGAAATCACGACATCAGGCCAAGACTTTCAATTGCATAAATGAATTTAATATAAAATGCTCTGTTTCACTTCAATGGAAGTCATATCACTTGAAACATTAGTAGCAATAACTGGCCACGTCGAATCAGCAACAGCATGGACACTTATAAAATATTAGTGTTAAACACGTGGACAAACGTCTGTTAACATTTTAAGATTTGTGTGCTTCGGAATTAACATCGATAAATTGTGTTTTTCTTTTTTCTCTTCGTTTGTGCTACCAAATCAGGAATTTCGTTTCACAATGTAGCTTCGAGTATAACAACTTTCAATTGATTTCACTTGAGTCAACATTCAGCCAGGATGGGTTGAACCGGCTCTTCCCGTAGAACACAGCATGTTCCGGATGAATGCTGACTACGCACGACGGTCGGTCCACAGTGGACAAGGTAATGATAGACAGCCAGTGCCGGAATCAGCGGTGAACACTGTCCACCTGTGAATCGGAGCTAGGTTCGACGTCAGCTTTAATAGTGTGTAACCACGTCTTTAACTGCCTCTTCCCTCGGCCGTCTTCAGCAACCTGGGAGCAGTTCTGGAAGTACTGCTTCAGGAATGAGTTCTACTGCGGTGTGAACCATCGAAGTCTCCTTTTTAAAAGAGATTGGTTGAGAGGGATTATCCTACATCACATCCAGATTGTAGTATTGAAGAGGAACTGCTGCGAATTTAGATTGAGTAAAAATAACTATAGTTTTTTTTTGTTTTTTTTTTACAATTTAATGTAATTATTAATTGAATAACACGACGATATTGTAATAATTCAATTGAACTGTCAATTTACTATTCAAAAAGTAATAATGAAATTATTTAGGAAAATAAGCAACTAGTTCTTCCACTCGGGAAAAACCGAGTCAGGACAACTAGTGTGTGTGTGTGTGTGTGTGTGTGCGTGCGTGTGTGCATTGAAAGTTTGAAAAAGAGACGTTTTTTTCGAAATTATCAAAGACATTTACCATACCGGTTATATTAAACAGTAAGTCCGTATTTAATGATTTAGAAATGTGAAATATAAAGAAATGAAAATCAATAGATAGACAAAGATTTATAATTTTAACAAGATCTTCGTTCGTCCGTTTGTCCGCTTTCGTTCATACGTCACGCCACTCCAGTATCCCAGTATTCTACGTTGCTAAAAACCTTTTTTCTTTTTTTTTATATATATACACTTTTTGGTGACAAAATCCGAAACACAAGTGAAGTGAAACCTTTCTTACGAATAACTCTTTTGCATTCGTTTGTCTTAGTGAATTTTGCAGGGTGTGGGGGTTGAATTTGAAGAGTGGTAAGGGAGAAGCGAACCCCCATTTTTTTTTTCTCTGGGTGTGCAAACTCGAGTTCTATACAACTCATCACTCTACCCCCCCTCCATCTGCAGGGGTTCTTCAATTCCCTTTTCGCTGGTTTTATTTATTTATATATAACTCCTTTCCCTCTTTATCCCCTTGTCTGTCTCCCCCATCCCATCCTCTCTCACTGTTCTTCTTTTGCCCATCATTCTCTAACTTCTCTCTCACCCCCATTTCTTTCTACTTCTCCTAACCTTTCCTCTGTATCCCCCCATCCATCTCTTCACTTCTTCCTCTCTTTTTCTTTTCGCTATCGCTCCCGATTTTCGTCTTTTTTATCTTACCCTTATATCCCTTTTATAGTTTCTCTCCATCCTTTCCTTTCTTTCTATATCCCTTTTATAGTTTCTCTCCATCCTTTCCTTTCTTTCTATATCCCTTTTATAGTTTCTCTCCATCCTTTCCTTTCTTTCTATATCCCTTTTATAGTTTCTCTCCATCCTTTCCTTTCTTTCTATATCCCTTTTATAGTTTCTCTCCATCCTTTCCTTTCTTTCTATATCCCTTTTATAGTTTCTCTCCATCCTTTCCTTTCTTTCTATATCCCTTTTATAGTTTCTCTCCATCCTTTCCTTTCTTTCTATATCCCTTTTATAGTTTCTCTCCATCCTTTCCTTTCTTTCTATATCCCTTTTATAGTTTCTCTCCATCCTCTCCTTTCTTTCTATATCCCTTTTATAGTTTCTCTCCATCCTCTCCTTTCTTTCTATATCCCTTTTATAGTTTCTCTCCATCCTTTACTTTCTTTCTATATCCCTTTTATAGTTTCTCTCCATCCTCTCCTTTCTTTCTATATCCCTTTTATAGTTTCTCTCCATCCTTTCCTTTCTTTCTATATCCCTTTTATAGTTTCTCTCCATCCTTTCCTTTCTTTCTATATCCCTTTTATAGTTTCTCTCCATCCTTTCCTTTCTTTCTATATCCCTTTTATAGTTTCTCTCCATCCTCTCCTTTCTTTCTATATCCCTTTTATAGTTTCTCTCCATCCTCTCCTTTCTTTCTATATCCCTTTTATAGTTTCTCTCCATCCTTTACTTTCTTTCTATATCCCTTTTATAGTTTCTCTCCATCCTCTCCTTTCTTTCTATATCCCTTTTATAGTTTCTCTCCATCCTTTCCTTTCTTTCTATATCCCTTTTATAGTTTCTCTCCATCCTTTCCTTTCTTTCTATATCCCTTTTATAGTTTCTCTCCATCCTTTCCTTTCTTTCTATATCCCTTTTATAGTTTCTCTCCATCCTTTCCTTTCTTTCTATATCCCTTTTATAGTTTCTCTCCATCCTCTCCTTTCTTTCTATATCCCTTTTATAGTTTCTCTCCATCCTCTCCTTTCTTTCTATATCCCTTTTATAGTTTCTCTCCATCCTCTCCTTTCTTTCTATATCCCTTTTATAGTTTCTCTCCATCCTCTCCTTTCTTTCTATATCCCTTTTATAGTTTCTCTCCATCCTTTCCTTTCTTTCTATATCCCTTTTATAGTTTCTCTCCATCCTCTCCTTTCTTTCTATAATCCTTTTCACTCCCCCAACTTTCTTCTTGTTCTTTAAATAGTCCCTATTGTCTCCATATACGGCATATTTACGTTGACACGCCGGTTTTCGTTAGATCACCGGAGTTAAGCAACGTTGAACCTGATCAGTACTAAAATGGGTGACCATTTAGAAATTTCAGTTGAACTAGTTGCTCATTTTCCTAAATAATTTCATTATTACTTTTTGAATAGTAAATTGACAGTTCAATTGAATTATTACAATATCGTCGTGTTATTTAATTAATACTTTCATTAAATTGTCAAGAAACTATGATTATTTTTACTCAATCTAAATTCGCACCATTTCGTCTTCAATACTACATACAATCTGGATGTGATGCAGAATACCCCCCCCCTTAACCAATCTCTTTTAAAAATGAGACTTCGGTGGTTCAGTCACATTGCACACTAAATACAATATAAAATGCATATATATGTATGTATGTATAAATATAGTATAAAGTGTGTATATATATTGTTTAAATACTATATATATATACACACACACACATATATATATATATATATATATATATATATATATATATATATATATATATATAGTGTTATAATGGAATAATTCCAGGAGGAAATCCGGGTATGAGAGCTCAATGTGGTAAACAATTATGTAATTTCCGTGTTATATGTATATATATATATTGTATTTAAATATACATATATATATATATATATATATATATATATATATATATATATATATATATATATATATACTATTCCACACTGAGGAAGATCGAATGATCAGTCGAAAATATGTGCTTTTGAAGGAAACATTCTTGTTTTTGTTTTTTTAAAAGACTTTTTGTATTCCTATACGTAGAAAACAAATACAGAAAAGATATAAGCATTTATATATATTTCGTATTGACTTTTTTATTCACACACACACACACATATATATATATATATATATATATATATATATATATATATATATATATATATATATATATAATCTCCATCCTTATAACATTTTATGTGGATACATATATTTTCTCTCTCGGCATTGTTTCTAGTCGTTTTGGATTTCTCGTTGACACTAGACTCAAGCGATGACGATTCAGAAGAGGTGTGGTTGGAGATTGTGCAACCTTTGTCGCACAATTATAAGCATAGTTACCATAACAGGGGATATCCATTATCTTTCGAGACTGGACGGAGGCAACGAACGAAAGCTAAGTTAAACATAAGTTTTTTTGTTTGTTTTTTTTTAATGAGGACCGGCAGTCTAGATTCGGACAAAAATTTGCTTCAGCCGAGAGGAATTTCTCTTCCCCTGAGTACAGAACATATAATACACGTTGATCTTAATCCGACCGCCGGGAAATGCAGAAAGTTCTATCTCATTCCTTTTTCCCCCCCTTCCTCTCTATCCAACCCTTAATCTTAAAGTTAATTCTCTTTTATCAGTTTTACCTCCCCATCTCACCACACCTTGTTTTGCACCCCCACCCACCTTTAACTGTGCTCTCCATTCTATGCAACTCTTTTTTTTATTAGCACGTACTGTTATTATAATTTTATCACAGGCATAAACACCATTGAACAGTGTTGAAACCGGCAGACCTCCTTTGCTACCCCTCTCCCTTCACACTGCGAGTGGAGGGTGACTAATGTCTTATGGCGTCGGGTTGCAGTTGAGAAACACTGATAAGGTCATTATCAGTAATGAATAAATATGCTTGAGTTATGGAAATTACTTGCAATTATGCAACGCAAGACCACGCCCCAAAAACGGAGGAGGCACCAATATACACGAGACGGGTCCATTGTGACCACAGAAACTTATCTGCTTATAAGCTCATTAAGAGACATGTTTTCGGCAAATAATCATACTAGGATAGTTTTTCAAAAATAATAATAAGTGTTAATGCATGTCCTCGCATCCCTATCCTAGGCTTTGTCCGTAAGTTTACCAGTTTGAAATATGATCTACTGGCATCTTCTGGTGCTACCAGATCAGGCTGTCTGAAGATATCGGTTTCCTGACTTAAATGCAACACGCATTGATGTTGTTGTTTTTTTCTCTTTTCCGTTTGCATAACTCAATTATGGTCTGAAAAAAAAAAAAAGAAATTTTCTCTGCAGAACAACCAAACTAAATACCATAAATAATCATTTAAAGACATAAAGAACTCTAAGCATAAAAGCTTCTTTTTTTTTTCAACATGATTGAACTCGAAAAGGGTTGATATGCCGTAAAACAAAATAACCAAACCAGCATTCATTTGAAGACAAAAACAACTTGAAGCATATTTTTTTCCAAAAATTACTAAATTCGGCATTAAATAACCCGAAAAGGGTTGATATGCCTTAATATAAAATTATAAAACCAAACCTCGTATTCCTGTCATAGGCTTTGTCTGTACCTTCGCCAATTTGAAATAGTATTTTCATCATTAAACGCGCTGATAGAATGACTGCATCATCTTTTCGATGAATCCAAGTATCTTTACAACAGTCTCTGTCCATCGGACATCAATAACATTTAGGTTGGAAATAGCCAATCGATCTGTGAAGTTTTAATATCAGATGTCATTTTTTGTAGATCTGGGGCGCTATCATTTGAATATCATTTGGGTTATCTGCTCTTGTGCAATTTTCTGAGAGGACGCCGGGCCATAGTTAGTTTCCGTTGAATTTTTGTGCAAACTACGATAAATAGCTAATGTTTGTTAAGTATCGTTTTTACTTTAAAAAAAAACAAAAAAAAAGAAAACGATTTTACCAAAGTTAACACCTAACACAGCCTAACATCACAAGTGCATTTGAGAAGTTTTCTTAACACACAAGCCGGAAGGCCCAACATATAAAATCAACAGTAGGTTCTTTGATATGATATATGCGTCTGAAATTAATGTTTCTGCTTAAAGCAAAATTGAATCATGATACTTGACTTTAGCATTTTAAACTTTAATACAAGTTATTATATATAACATTTTTTTAATAAAATACACAGTTGCTTCTCTCTACAGTGCAATGTAGATTACAATATATTGTGAACTTAATCGCTGCGAGAAGCATGGAAGCTTCTTCCAGGTGCACAGAGATGGGCCCCCGATTAGAGCAGGCAATAAATCGATTTGATTAAAAAAAAATGGGCTATTTCATTGATTTCGATGACAATAAAAATAAGGGAGGGCGAAGCATTTGTTGATGATCATTTAATCCCGGGAAACGTTGAGTTACCTTGCTAGTATATTTATATACAGTCATTGTCTATATAGATAACTCTTGACCATTCAGGTCATAGGTCATCTATATTGTCTATTTTAATAGATGACGTCATAAATGATCGATTCTAGACTAAAAAAAACAAAAACAACTCTTATTCACCCCAAAACAAAGTTGCAAAGTTGGATATAAAGGGCCAATGTTTGTGGGACCATATATACCGAGAACTATGTGAGGAAATGAGCGAGATGTTTGTTCATATTACATTTGACCTTCTGCAGGCTCAAGGAAGTAGAAAAAAAGAGATGGAATTCGAAAGTCTAGTAGTGTGAGGAGAAAAACCTATTAGAGTAGAAGGTTTTCGGCATCAATGGACGTCTACAATGTAAAGGGGTGTGATTTTGCTGCTAGATGGGTTAGTTGTAGGAATGTACCTTGAGGGGGTACAAAAGCAATGAGTTCGTCAGAGCACACTCCGTTAAAATACTTGTAAAATAGAGAGATGGATACAACATTGCGGCGATGGGTCAGGGGTTGGAGCTTGGTTGATAGTGCGGGACCTACATAGGTGACGTTATTCCTTAGTAATCCCATTTAGTGTGCACAGAGACAACTCTGGATTTTGGTTGCACAAAAGAATAACATCATATGTATGTTTTTTTGTTTTTTTTTTTTGAAAAATGTTTTTCAATTATATTTCACCCTTTGTTGTGCATACCAATATCTTTAGTTCAGAAGCTCAATGTTAGTTAAAAATAACAACAGAGTATATATAACAGTATAGCTACATTCCAGATTCCAAATATTTCTTTTTCTTGCCAACCAATTCCTTCAACATTTCAAAACTTCAGCACATTTTGTAAAGATCTATTTCGTTACGGAGAAACAAAAAACTATTGTTATGTCAATATCAACTTTTTTCATGGGAATTCCCTTGTTCCGATAGTATATTTTCTTTTTCTTTTTTTTTTCTATCTAAGGCATATTTCTATTTCCTGAAGCTTATACGAACGAAAAGAGTCGTATCGGTATAATAATTGTTTCTGCGTAATGAAACAGATCTATAAAAAATATACCGAAGTTTTGAAATGCGGAAAGAATTGTTTGGTAAGAAAAATATTTTGAACTTGGAATGTAGTTATACTGTTATTATATACACTTTGTAATAGATTTCTCCTGCCAAAAGCTGGAGTTGTAAATCATCTTTAATCACAAAATCAAAAACAGAATCGACAGTTTTATCATGCAGCTATAACAGCACTACTTCCAGTCATATAGTTGTCATATTTGTAGTCTAATTTAATCTAAAAGTGGCCTAACAAGATATTTACGGATTCATAGCATTAATATGCGCGCACACTTATCAGAAGGAAAGTTTTGGTGTCACATATGTGAACGCCCATGTAAGACTGAAGCAGTGTTGAAGAGCCACCTACGTGTACACAGTTGCACAGCAGTTAAATGAAGATATGACAAATGTAAGCATAGAAAAAGAAATCACACACACACACACACACACACACACACACACACACACACACACATGCGTACGGCATAATCGCATTGACACACCGGTTCTCGTCAGATCACCGAAGTTAAGCAACATTGAGCCCAGTTAGTACCAGATGGGTGACCATTTGGGAATTCTAGGCGCTGTATGTGCTCTCCGCTTAACTCGGCATTTTTTTCCAGTCGTTCTGAACATACATGGCCACTCACGCGTAGCCACCCCTACGGTGGGTATCCATAGTCTGTCGAAGACTGAAGGAGTTATATATATATATATATATATATATATATATATATAGTCATCCACATACAGTACTGTTTCGCTGTTTCACAACTACCTCAAACCAGGATTGAAACCTGACCGCCCAAATGACAGCCAAGGATTCTCACCATTACGCTCTACGGCTGCTGCTGTGCAGGTAATGAATTAACGATGTTTTGACATCGTCCAAATGCCTTCCAACGATTTGTTTACACAAATGGCAGTTTGTATATCACTTCCCAATATGCTCAACCCAAGATAAGGAGCATTATAGTCATCCACATACAGTACTGTTTCGCTGTTTCACAGCTCATCAGTGCGGCTACAGGCAACTACCTCAAGCCAGGATCGAAACCCGACAGCCCAAATGACAGTCAAGGCTTCTCACCATTGCAGCTGCTGCTGTGTGGCTAATGAATTAACGATGTTTTGACATCGTCCAAATGCCTCCGCTCGATTTGTTTACGCAAAGAGCGTCGCTTAATATGCTAATGGCAGTTTGTATATCACTTCCCAATATGCTCAACCCAGGATAGGGAGCATTATAGTCATCCACACACACACACATATATACATATACATATACATATATATATATATATATATATATATATATATATATATATATATATATATATATATATATATATATAATATTAGTCGCTATACATAGAGGACCGGTGACTCTTCGGTGTCCTGATTTAATAAATGATGTTTTTTTTTTTTTTTTACGCCAAAATTTATTACGCCATAAGGGAATTCTTCCCGATAACTTTAACATGTTTTTGTGGATGACGTCAACGCTTCGTGATGTCACGTATTGTGCACAGACACAAACAAGCAAACAAAAAGAATCCGCAGTTTTAGTAATGCCGAAACCTATTTTACTGTAAATAATTTTCGACCGTACTTTAAAATATTAACAAATTGTGACCTTTATCGACATTTATTTATAGCTCCCACCCCCAACTTTATTTTATTTGCGAATCATTTCCGAAAATTAAAAATCAACCGCATTGTGAACAAAATAAAAAATCTTTTTATTTTTTTAATTATTATTTATTGTTTATTTCATATTTTAGTCAAATATAAGCTTTTCCTTCCGGTCCAAACTCTTCTTCCAAAATCTCAAGTGTTTATTTCAGATTTATTTTGCCGGCGAGCAAACCTGGATTTTATCGTCGACATTTTGAAAGTGTTGCTTTTTGCTTAGACGCCGAAAAGATATATTTTCTTCTTTAAGTAAATTTTGTCATTTTTTGGTGCATCGTTAGTTAAAAAAAGATTTCGATAAAAACAATTTTGAGATTCAGAAAAAAAAAAGAAAATGAATCAATTTTTATGAAAATGACACTTTAAAAGGGAATTTAACTTGTGATATGTTTTTTTTTCTTTTCTTTTCATTGTTCGTAAAATGTATAAAAAAAGACAAGACAAAATAAGAACGAGTCCGTTAAGTGCGGTCATTCGTTCTTCGCGTTTAGCGATGAAAATGCTATTTTAAACGAAAGTGTGACAGACCAACCGACCGGGCCTCTCAAGGAAACGCGAGGAGACGTCTATAAATTGTAACAAAAAATAAAGTAGACAATATAGAAAAAAAAAATAATGTGACGGACTTACCTATCGATGTACTGGACCTCATTCTATACATACATAAAAAAACAACAAAATCCTGATCTTTAATAATTATATATATATATATATATATGTGTGTGTGTGTGTGTGAACACTCACACACAACTAAAACAGACATCCTTGTGAATTTGAAAGGATTGGTGTTCTTGAAAACCGAACTTTTTTTTTTTTCAAATTTTTACTCCAAACAAAAACTTAACGGTGAACTATCACAACATGATAGTTGAAATTCTTTGGTTTGAATCGTGACCCCTCCACTTTTTTTTTTTTTTTTTTTTCGTGGTGCTAAAAAAATGGTCAGAACTGTCTCACCTGGCAAATTAAGTCGTGCTCAATCTGAACTCGATATGCGGCTACCATCGATGAAACTTCATCTGCCCCGGCGACCGCACACTGGAATGTTTACCCTTTCACACGCTAAAAACAGGTAAAAATCATTCACATTTCGCCCCATTCTAACATTATTTTTTTTTTATTATCTTCTCTAAGTAATATATATCTTTCTTTTGGCTTCTTGTTCTTACCAGATTCCAGGACAATAACTAATCTGATCTGGTGAAGTATTCAGCTGAATGCTGTCAGTTGAAATATATATATATATATATATATATATATATATATATATATAATCTTGCTTTTAAAATATAATTATCCACTGACACGTGTTTCGTCGTCTACGACTCATCAGAGTGGCTGAATCTAATGAGATTCAACATCGGGACCCCATAGATAGCCCAGGGCTAGAGGTTTAGGGTTCTATCTCACGCTACTGCTGGATGTATCGCGATTTATGTAGATGTTATTTATTTGTTTTTGTTTGCGATACTATTGAATGAATTCAATTGTTTATACGTAAGTGCATTTATTACCTAAATGTGAGTTGGGAATAATTTTCCCTTCTATCTTTCCCTTTAATCACATTGGTACCTCCAAAAGGGGAGCGGCATATATATTGTTTTTAAAATATAATTATCTACTGACACGTGTTTCGTCATCTACGACGCATCAGAGTGGCTGAATCTTGCGGGATTCGAAATCAGGACCCCGTGGAAATAAGCCTAAACCAATACCACAGTCGCATGAGATAGGCCAGTTGTAGAGGTTTAGGCTTCTTCGAACAGAATAAACATTTTACATTAAATAAAAACGCTAAAAACTTATCCAGTTAGGTAGAAAAGTAACTTGCTTTTTATAACATGTATTTGTTATATATTTGTTTTTGTTTTTTTGAATCTATGTGTGTTGTAAAACAAACCTAATAAACACTGATCAAATATTCAAAATAAGGGTTTTCGATGTCCAAATCAGATGCACTTAATGCAGCTATACATTGGCTCATACTACAAATAGTGCAACTTACACAAGTAATGTTGAACCAGGTAGCATCACTTAGATTTATTCTTGTGCAGGAATCCGTTAAGATCAAGCGATCACAAGAAATTGCTCAACTGATGAGAGGAACATTAATACTTCTCACTTCTTTATAAACGTAACGTTTGAGAGGTAAAGAAGTTTAGTTGAACACTTTGATATCTATGTATCGCGTACGGGGTTCAAGTGCCGGTCCCACGAAGGAGTACCTTGCTTTCTGAGATTTTACACTGAAGTGAAATTAATAAGCGCTCGATGTCTGCTTGTTTGTAAACAAAATAGCAGCTCAAGCACTGTTAAGCGATGGACAACGGCTTTTATTTAATATGCATTGGATGAGTCATTTGCGAGCACCGATCTATAGTCCTGTGGTTAGAGCTGCCGACTGTCAACGCGATGGTTGTAGGTTCGATCCACAGCTAGGGAAATAATTTTCCCCAACAACCATCGTAGAACGCATGTATTCGTTCAAAAGCTTAACCTGGATTTCACCTTTTCCTTGAATTATCTTTCTCTAAGCGACGTCTCCTACATGCCTACAGGACAACATGTCTCCAGTCGGACAACATCACTAGGTGTGTCAGAAATTTCGTGAAAAATATTGAATAATTCCACCCCGTCTTTCCAAGCTTATAACTCCTCGAAAAATGTAATTCAAGCCCTAATTTTTTTTTTCAATTAAAGGAGCAATGACCAAGGTTTCATTAAAAAAAAACAAAAAACAAAAAAAAAAAACATGGTTTAAAAAAAAAGAAGGTTTTAAACTTCGGACTTCGGTAAATTTCTAAAAAAAAAACACTACTTTTTTGTTGTTTTAAATTTGAATATATTATTTATTGATCTTTTATCTTCAATTTGTGATATATAACACTTTGGTGAGTAAATTAATTATTTACTTTTTGATAGACATTTCAAAATGGAAGGCGTGAATTAATTCGATCCCCTCTCTTTCCAAGCTTATAACTACTCGGAAAATGTAATTCAAGCCCTAATTTTTTTTTAATTAAAGGAGCAAGGACCAAGGTTTCATTTAAAAAAAAAACAAACAAAAGAAAAAACAAACAACGTGGTTAAAAAAAATGTTTTAAACTTCGGACTTTATAGGTAAATTTCTAAAAACACAACTTTTTTTTGTTTTAAATTTAAATATATTATTTATTGATCTTTTATCTTCAGTTTGTGATATATAAAACTTTGGTGAGTAAATAAATTATTTACTTTTTAATAAACACTTGAAAATGGGGGGTGCGAATTTAAAAAAAACGTTTGTCTAAAATATTATACTCAGTTTATTGGAAAGAGCATAAAATTTCACATTGACCATGAAAATATCGTAAAAATTGAATCAATAGAAAAATTTTGATAGATTTTTAAAGTTTAAAAATTCAAAAATACTGAGCTCGTAAAATTCATTACTGTTTTGTCAAAAATAAAAAAAATATTATTTCTATTACTTTTAAAACAACTTTAATAGTTTATTTTGGAAGTATAATCCATAAAGAAAATAAACAACCCACTTTTAAAGAGAAATTACGAGTTTTTTTTATATTTTATTCGCAGTTTCGTGTTAGGGGTGTAAAAAATTCCTACAAAAATTCTAATGCACCTACAACATCACGTAAATACGGTGAGTTATTGATAATATCGTTAATTGATCGATTTGTTAGGTTTTGAATTTATTTTTGCTTTTAAATTAGCCAAATTCCTTAAAAACTAGTTTTTGTGTTTAAAAAGAATCTTCAAAGGTTGTTTTTGTGTCAAAATGAAATTTGTTTACTAAATAAATATTTTTAATAAGAAAACAAAACAAAATAAAACCTATCCAATAACGATTAAAATATTGAATTCCAGTGTCTGTCTGTCTGTCTGTCTGTCGGTCTGTCTGTCTCTCTCTCTCTCTCTCTCTCTTTCTCGATACCTAATTTGCTATTTCTCTCTCTTTCTCTTTATCTCTATCTAGCTCGCTCTCGTGCGTGCTGTATCTTTCTCTCGTTCTTTGTCTTGGTCTCCCCTCCCTCTCGGCTCTGTTATTTCTTCTCTCTCTCTCTCTCTCTGTCCTTTTCTCTCTATATATCTTTCCCTCTCCCTCTTTCTAAATTGTTCATGGTCGCATCATCAAACCAAGGAGAGGCCATAATAATAAAACCAACTTTTCACCTTAACATTCTATTCATTTGAAATTTTTGAACTTTTATTTATTTTTTTATTTTTTCTTTAAAATCATCTCATTGTTTATATTGTACGTCTAAGGACTGTTGGCCCATCTGCGATATTTGTGTACCGTCTACGTTTTGGTTGAAGTGAGACACTCCCCTCCTCCCTTCCCAAACTTAGTAAATGGGGACAATAGTAATGGAATCCCCAAAATTCAGACGAAAAGCGTTCATGTTTGCTCATCCAATTTGCCACCAGCGTTATGGCTACAGATTTACGATTAAATAGCCGCGCACGCGTGTCTGCAATTTAGTCCTATGGAACATGGGTCTCCAAACTACGGCCTGCAAATCAGATCCAATACCCCGAAGTCTTTAATCCGGTTCGTTTTGAAACGTAAAAATAGTCAGGATTGTTTTAAATTGAAATGTGAAAAAAAAAAAAAATAATAATGTGGTGGTTTTTATTTTTGATAAGAAAATTATTCGAAGAATGAGGTTTTGGAGAACCAGTTTCACTAAAAAGCAAAGTTAATGGGCAAAATAGTATAATATATACGTCTAGATTATTATTATTATTATTATTATTATTATTATTATTATTATTATTATTATTATTATTATTATGATGATGATGATGTGGAGGTCTGCATAGCTCTAAAATGTCAGCAATATGGCTCCCAGTTCAAAAACTTTGGAGACCGTTGATTAAAGTCACTATAAACGGCTCACAGGTCATGTATATTTTCTGCTTTAATAGATAACACCATCCTTTTTGTTACGTCAACATTTATGAGCTCATTAAAGATCTCTTGCTATAGAAGATATAACCAGACGGCTCAATTACTAGTTCAAGAGCATAATAATTCAAACCGAAAATGATGCAATTTAAAAACGAATAGAATCATTTATTATTGTTATTTTTTAGAAGCCGAGACTTTCGACATCTAAAAATAGCTTCCTCGGAGCAAGGCTTCTTTCGTTTCCTTTTCCTCATGTTATTGTTGGTATTAAATCCTAGGGGCGTGTCGAGCCTATCGCACCAGACGTTAGTTTGATCTTCCATCGATACCTTAAGTTTTATGGAAATAGTAAAAACTCAGCCTGTTGAAGAATCTGTTACATTTGGAGTTTTCGGTGTTTTCGTGAAATCGAAGATATCCTGTGTCTCGATACATCTTCTATCATTATATGTAATCAGTTTTTTAAAATAGTCAACCATGTAGGAGCTTATTCGTGACCAGACACACACACGCACACAGACATTTAGCTTATATATATATATATATATATATATATATATATATATATATATATATATATATATATATATATATATTTCTTTTACTCTGTTTGTCTATTCCACTTTTTTTTTTTTTCGGAAGTTACGGAACTGATTAGGATGAAATTTGTATGGACCTTTGTTATAATGAGGTGCAGTGAACTAAGTATAATGATATCCGTTCGATCCACAATTAGGGATTAGTATTTAATACAAAAATGAGCACAAATTTAACCATATTCAGCCATCAATTTGGCATAAATCACCCAATCAGTCAACGGACTATAACTTTTGAACGTTTAAAAAGGTCTAATATATAAATATATATGCATATATGAAGTTCACAAGCAATTTTTTTGTGAAGAAGAGTTTTATTCATTCCATCCGACCTTAAAATATGCCAAGAGAAAAGAGGTGTCTCAGAGACTACTGAGAATTTGGGAAACCTTTTATCACTTCAGACTCTAAGGAACACAATCACCTATTTTTGCCAGTGAGTGATCACTAGTAATGATTTGAGCGAGAACTCCTAGTAAGAAAAAAAAATAATCTGATTTTTTTTTTTTTTTTTTTTTTTTTAGATTTGTTTTTGTTTTGTAATTGTTTCTTCTTTATCAGCCGGAAGACACATTAGTGTTCCGGATGTGAGTTTTTCTTTTTGCCAAGAATCTGACATACGAACACATGCAGAGAGATTCCGTCGTTTTTTTTTTTTTGTTTTTTTTGTCTGTTTTTTTCTTCTTTTTGTCTGTGGATGGTTCAGTAGTTTGACCTGGACCACATCCAGGCTTCAAACTGCAGACATATCAAAAGTAAGCCTTATATGGGTCACTCCCGCCATTTGCCTCTAGAGATATGCAGAGTGGAGCAAGAAATTATAATCTTAGTAAATTACGAAAGACAGAAAAAATTAATTTATACAAGTCGGCATAGTACGATGTTTTTGACTTGCAGGATTCTGCTGTTATTTCTTTCACAGATTTATATATATATATATATATATATATATATATATACTAGCAAAAGTACCCGTCGTTGACCGAGTTCAAAAACAGCCTACAGAAAATGGACTCTGATTTATGAAAGTATGATAGGTTATGAAAAGGAAGGGTTGTAAATTTGGGTTGAATTTGGGGGTATCAAAACCAAAGCAAAATATGATGAAAGTAAAAATAAAACTCCATAATTTATTATACCATACCTGTTCACACTGAAACACTTATCACAATATTCTGTGGATCTATATTAAAAAAAAAAACTTGTTAAACTTTGTGACATATTTCCTTTATATGGAGGTCAGGCGCGAACGAACACCCCATAATTTTATTAAACCATATTTGTTCAAACTGAACCATAATTATCAAAGTATACTTATGCAGATAGATATGAAAAGTTTTTATTAAAGTTTGTGCCTATTTCCATACTTTGTGGACCAGGCGCGAACGCAGACCCCATAATTTTAATGAATCACTGTTCTGCCAGATCAAAATACCCATTCCTGTGTCTCGATAATCTTCTATCATTATATGTTAAAATGTTATTTACTATAATAATTATTAAATACCTACAGACAGTAGTGTTTCATTCTTCCGGGAATCCTCAATGTAGGGCGTCACGATTAACACCGGTCGAGATATTTGAACCCGGCAACGAAGGTATCTCTGACTCCATTAGCAAGGACCAAATCCTATTCGGCCACCGTTAACCGCGAAAAATATTGTTGAAATTAAAGATTTTTTTTCAAACGTTTTTAACGTCTGTCAGGGTGATCTAATCATTATATGATGATCTGCACGCGCACACGCGCGCGCACACACACACACACACACACACACACATATATATATATATATATATATATATATATATATATATATAAACAAGTATTTATGAGAGGAACTACGTGGTGGTTGCCAAGATCCATAACTGAAGGTGTTACTTTGAAACATGATGAACTCATGTAGTTAATCCGCCGTCACCTCTCAATTCCAAATAAATTTATTTCTGGGAGAAGCTTAGTTGCTTTGTAGCTACCCTATGACTATCCAGTTCGAAACTGCATAAAAAGAATGACCATAGAATTGATTTTAATGGATTATTTCACATGGCTTATTATTAAGAAAGATGTGTTGCACGTTTATTGATGAAAATGTACTTGCTCATTCTACTCTGTGTTTTCAGCGAAGAAAATACTGTCTAGAACATGCATGGCAAAAAAAAAACGACCGACGGACAATGCCTCTTAAAAAGGTGTGAGAACGTATGTAGAAGAATAAAGTTCTGTATTTTTTTTTATACATTATAGACAAATTAGGCACAAGGCCATTCAAAAGTGTGGGGGTAATGGGTTTTATTGGTCATCCTTGGTCTCAAATGCTAAAAATTATTTATCCTACTCTTAACTAGAAATATCTCAGTTACCACATAAGATAAACTCAAATTTGCAAAAGTTTTATTCAATTATTTACACTAATAATATTTCATTGGCGATACCGCACTTTGATCTTAGCCAGAAGGTCGTAGCCGTAAAGCAGTGAAACCAAATACTTGACTGAATCATTTGCAACATTTGGAAATATGGGCTTTCGTAGGCTGATTAGCCAATATGGCCGACTGATGCTGACATCACGTGGTAATTTAAAATTGCGAAATCCGGATATAGGAACGAAATACGTTTTTATAGTTTTTGACGCAAAAAAAAAAGATAATAATAATAAAAATAAAATAAATTTTGCGTCTTTTTCAGACATTTTTTTACCGAAATCTTTTGCATTTAACAAGAATTTAAATAAAAGAAAGAAAATAACAAATGGAAAGGAAAGTTTTTACTATGTTTTTTTTTTATATATATATATTATTGCGAAATGCGGATATAAGAATATAAAGTAAATAAATTTTGTTATTTAAAATAAATGTAATTATTTAAAATAAAACAGTATATGAAGTAAATGAAACAATTATTTGGAAATAGTTACAGCACTAGGTGTATCAGAATTTTTGTAGGAATTTTTGACACCCCTAACACGAAACTGCGAATAAAATAAAAAAAAAAATCGTAATTTCTCTTTTGAAAGTGGGTTGTTTATTTTCTTTATGGATGATACTTCCAAAATAAACTATTAAAGTTGTTTTAAAAGTAATAGAAATATATATATATATATATATATATATATATATATATATATATATATATATATATATTTAAAACTAATGAAATTAATTCAATTTTACGAGCTCAGTATTTTTGAATTTTTAAACTTTAAAAATCTATCAAAATTTTTCTATTGATTCAATTTTTACGATATTTTCAGAGTCAATGTGAAATTTTACCCTCTTTCCAATAAACCGATTATAATATTTTAGACCAGGGGTCACCAAACTTTTTTCACAGTGGGCCGGATAACTGAAAGAATGACGAGCGCGGGCCGCATAATCATTCTGTTCAATACTTGCAAGCCAGAACGAAAGCTCTGGGAAAAAAGACGAAAAACTAAGTTTGGCATTCCATGTTAATCAAAAAACAAAGACAACCAACATTTTATTTACTAAAAAGTTTTCAAAGAAGACGACGTAAATAGTAATTCTAAATTTTTTCCACTTAGTTCTTTCATAAGTAAAATAAAAAGTTTTTCAGTTTGACGTTGGCATGTCTTTTCTAAGAAATTTAGTTAAGAATGATATTTCTATTATTTTTAAAAAATTTTCAAATATCCTATTTTTTTGATTGAACTTTGCACACCTTTGAGATAAATGAATAAGTCGATGAAAAATTGCAAGAATCTTTTTTTTTTTAAACATCATTGGCAAATCTATTTTTTTAAGATAAACAACCTTCTCGAAAAGGTCTTAAAGCGACGGAAACCATGGTGACGTCAGAGCGTAGGCGGAGCTACCACGAGCCGAGGAAGCGACGTCAGTTCAACGTCGACGGGCCTGGTGAACTGACGTCGCGGGCCGGATTCGGCCCGTGGGCCGTAGTTTGGTGACCCTTGTTTTAGACAAACGTTTTTTTTTTAATTCACGCCCCCCCCCATTTTGAAATGTCTATTAAAAAGTAAATAATTAATTTACTCACCAAAGTTTTATATATCACAAATTGAAGATAAAAGTTTAAAACAAAAAAGAAGTGTTTTTTTTAGAAATTTACCTGTAAAGTCCGAAGCTTAAAACCTTATTTAAAAAAAAAAACAAAAAAAACACGTTGTTTGTTTTTTCTTTTGTTTTTTTTTTATTTTTATGAAACCTTGGTCCTTGCTCCTTTAATTGAAAAAACAAATTAGGGTTTGAATTACATTTTTCGAGTAGTTGTAAGCTTGGAAAGACGGGGTCGAATTATTCAATATTTATCACGAAATTTCTGACACACCTATTACACTACACTTTCGTTTCATATTTTATTTCACATTGTCTTATTTCTGAAGTTAAAGAACAGGAAGTTGCAACTACTTAAAAAAAATAAATAAATGTTATTCTTAAAAAACTAAAACTTGAAAATAATTAAAATAATATTTCTTCAAAATATAAAATATACAAAAAACTAATCTCATGATGAACATTTTTTGTATTATTCGATAAAAACATGTAGTCACATATACTTTTTCGTTTGCTGTCAAGTTTTCTTTCATTCAAATTCTCATTAAACGCAAAAGATTTTTGTCTGATAAAGAAAAGACGTAAAACGTTGGGGTTATTTCTTTCGTTAAAAATTTTTTAAACGTTTTTCGTTCCTATGTCCACATTTTGCAATTTTAAATTACCACGTGACGTCAGCATAGATCGGTCATCTTGGCTAATCAACCTGGCTCATATTGCCGAATATTTTTATTTTTGGCATGAAATAACCCCAAAAGGGTCGGTATTACTGCCAAACAACAAAAACCAAAACAAACCCAAACCTCATTTTTTTTTCTTCTTTACTGATTTGGTTTTAATAACAGGAGCGCCCTACTCTCAGTTCGTTTCTTTGTAACATACGGAGGTTTACTAACAAACGAGAAAGGGAGGGTGGTAGGTTCTATGGTCCAGGCCTCTCGTGATCGGAGGAGGGGTGGCGATCTTTTTCTTTTGGTCAACAGTTAAAAACAATGAACGCCTTTCATTGTTGTCAGTTGTAATAAGAAGTAAACACTTAACTCTCATGTATCTGCAACGCCGCCTGGCAGACGACCTACATTCAACTATCTCTGTAATTTCGACAGTTAAAAGCTCATCCTTGCTCGACCTAGTTAAATAAAATAAATAACACGCTATAGCTTATTTATGGCCGCTTCTATGGTTTCATATCCTGCCATTTTCCTGCATACGAAACTGGGAATCAGGATTGTTGCACTTTGCAAGTATTTTATTCTGCGGATTGGCATGTTTCACTCCTTAGCCAACCAAATCTTGTAAACAGAACTTGTGTGTGTGTGTATATATATATATATATATATATATATATATATATATATATATATATATATATATATATATATATATATATATATATATATAATAAAACTGAGGTTATTGTTTTCCAGAGAGTAAGTTACCAATGAAGTTTAACGAGGTAAATACAGGAATGCTCAATACTGAAGTAGTGGACGGCCATTAACACAAGAATTAGGACCATTAACACAACTAGGCCATAGAACAATGCCATTAACACAAGAATTGAAGGAAATTAAGTGACTATGTCGGCGTGCAAACATAGTAAGCAATTAGAAAATAATCAACGACCGGAAGTCGGAATGTTAGCTTTACGCTAAAGTTGACAGATTTTTGTGTGTGTGTGTGTGTGTGTGTGTGTGTGTGTGTGTGTTTTATAACGGTTACCATATCGACTATAAATAGATTTCTATATTGCATTAAATTCCATACTAGATCTGCTTAATAGGCAATTGTCACCCAACATATGCGCTGCTGCTTAGAGTGGTCTTACTCTCCACCGTTCTTTTCTGTCTATAATTTTTACTTCGTCCCACCATGGTAGATGGCACACCCTTTATCTCTATATGTGGTCGACTTTTTAACATGTCCACGTATTTTCCGGTGTTTTCATAATCTTACTTTTGGTCGACGACGTGTTTCACTTTGCATATTTTTCCATATTTACATAGAATTGCATATACGCAGTTCTTAGTCATGATTTTTCCGTACAGGGCTTGACTTGCACAAAATGCTTTCGCAAAGAGTTGAATCGCTCCTAAATATTGTTCTGATATCATATGGATTACATATTCTTTTTTTTTTCTCTCGGCAAAACTTAATCAGACGATATACAAACTGTGGTGAGTTTTCGACGAGTATTCTTTGATGCCTGGTCTACGTTTTTTGGAGCTGGTGTCATGCTCTCTATGTACGGCACAATCACGTGGATACACCGGTTTTCGCCAGATCACCGAAGTTAAGCAACGTTGAGCCTGGCCAATACCAGATGGGTGACCTTTTGGGAAGGCTAGGCGCTGTATGTACCTTCTGGGAAGGTTGGGCGTTGGGCCAGCACACTCACCCTGTAAAAACAACTCCTCGCTACGAAAACATCTACAAAGTTGTAGATGGCCTATACCCCCCCCCCAGGGGCTCAAGGGCTATGGATGGTCATGCTCTCTGGATAGTTGTTTCGCTAGAACGTTTCTCTTAAACTGCCCGTCTCCTCTTGATATGCATTGCAATTAGTGCAGTTAGTTTGGAATTTATACAACGGACGATTCCTTTCTTTACATCACACGGATGATGAGAGTTGAAATTTGTATTAATATCAAGTAAAAGTTGGATAAAGTACTAAGCAAAAGTCAGTTCTATGTGACACCTTTTCTGCGATACTAAAAATACAATTTCGAATTACTTGAGACTTCTTTCCGGTCATGACGTGCTGAACGAGAGTATACTACCCCTGTGTATAAAATAAAGGGCTCCATTCGAAATTCCGTGCAGATTCTTGAGTTGGATAAGCGACACCTGAAGAAGGCTGTAGATTAGACAGGCCAAAATAATGATAGAATAATAGAGAATAGCAATAGACTGAATCATCCAAATAATTCACACACACACACACACACACACACACATATATATATATATATATATATAAATATATATATATATATATATATATATATATATATATAGGATAAAAGATCAATAATTGTGACATTATAAACCAGCTTCAAAATGAGAAACAAAACAAAATTTGATTTTGTTTTGTTTCTCATTTTGAAGCTGATTTATATTTTCACAATTATTGATCTTTTATCCTCTGCATTAATATAGCTCTAGGTAAATACACCTATCAAGTTTACCATATATCCACAGTACTGCAGGCATAGCACTTTTAAAGTATTCATACATGAACAAAAATTTTGTTCTTTTAGACTTTTGATCTATTATTCTGTCTGTTTGTCTCTCTCTCTCTCTCACTATATATATATATATATATATATATATATATATATATATATATATATATATATATACAGGGTGTCCGTAAAGTTACTATACAGTCTTATTGTTTTATTGTATTATATTTGTATTAATAGTTAATATTTATTTTTGTGTAGCTGTAGGGTGTCTGTATAGTAACTTGTAAGACTGTATAGTAACTTTACGGACACCCTGTGTATATATATATATATATATATATATATATATATATATATATATATATATATATATATATATTTCTTGAAGTTTTACGTTTGGATTTTACCGTCACTGGATTTTTTTATCTTCCACCAGACTATCCATTCATGTGTAATCACCTTTTTCTTCATCATATTCCCTCTGCTTCACTTTTTTTGTTTTCAAGTAAGATCTTTGACTTACTTGTTGTTTCATCAAATAATTCTGCGTGCAAAATCTGATCCCGCATTTTTCTAATTCCTACCCTCTCACGTGAAGGAAAGTATTTCTTCGAAACTCTCCGGATTAAGGACTATCCACCTATCTAGTGTTTCCTTTTCAGATTAAATATGTTTTTAACTCATTTCAAAGTGTGTTTTTTAACATATTTTATTAACTGTTTGCTCATATATATATAATCTTTATAATAGAACGTTAGATACATGTTTGAAGTCGCATAAACATAGAATCAAGAATCTGGTATGCGTGAAAGTGTCAGTCACCATGTGTTGTTGATTCTATATTTACTCTATGTAAACTTATATTTCAATTTAACATTTTGTCGGAAATTATTGCTGATAAATTGAACCTCACCAGATCGTATTTTCATATTTTTTTATGTTGAGCCATGACTTGAGTAGAAGTCCTAAGTAATTTGCAATTGTATTTTTCAGTCATCCACACCGAGAATTGAACCTTCCACCTTCAGGAGAATATCACTTTTACAATTGATTTTTGCAAGTGCCCTAACCATTGCGCCACGGATCCTTGCGAAAACGTTGTGAAAATGACACTCAAGATGAGAACAGTAGACCGAAGAATCCAAATAATTCGAATAAACAGTATTTTTAAAAAAAATTATTCTTAAATGTCAACGTGTCTTTTTGAATTCTTCCTAGATTTATTTTTCTACTTATAAATTAATCATAGAACTAAAAATCGTTTTAAAAAAAAATCAATCTTTCTTGCTTTCTATTTAAACATGGAAGCTTATCAAAGAGAAAACGTACGAATTTTGCTGAAAGCGAAAGTTCCAGTCTGAACCAATCAAAATTTAGATAGAAAAACAAATCTGTTTTATATTTCATTTTTGTTTTTCTCTAAGAATTTATAAAATGACGGTAAAAATTTATAAATGAAAGATATCTAACGCAAAGATATCTTGTCGGAATTTCAATGTAACACTCAAATAGCAATACATCATACTACATTCGAACAAGTTTTTTTTGTGTTTGTTTTTTGTTTGTTTCACTCTGTTATTGCCACAAATGTTTTTATTTATTTTCTAAAAATTCTTATTTCTGCTAAGAAAGCTATTAGTATGACGATTAACCAGAATCAATTAAAGGGAAGTTATCATGTGCAATTATACTGGGTTATCTTTACTGTGGACTTATATATATATAAACTAGATTTGTAGTCCGTTGAAAGCGGACAAAAGTCAAAGCCTGTTGACTTAGAATGAGTACTTTGTCAAATTGATACTTGAATATGGTTAAATTTGTGCTCATTTTTTGCATTAAATACTAATCCGTATTAATCTTTAGATGTGCATCGAAGGGATATCGTAATACTTAGTTCGCTGCATCTTACAACAGAGCTCTGTGCAAAATTTTAGCTAGATGTGTCCCAGTAGTTTCCAAGAAAACGTGGAACAGGCAGACGTAGAGAAATATAATATAGATTATTAAAGTTCAAGTGTATCTATGTACGTTTTTTTCAAGTCAACATAACTCATACAATATTTTTTCTTATCTATGTAATATTATTCTTGTTTCTTCCTTAATTAGTCCGTACGTTACGCTTTGAAAAAGGCTAAATACAATGTTTAAAGGCTGAACTGCGTAAAAAAGAAATGGCTAAATTCACGAAAATTGGCTCTAAAAAGCCTATCTTGCAACCTGGACAAGAGCCTCGTTTTCGAATACCGTGATATTATATGATTATTGTTGTAATGACGTGAGAAAAGAATTCTTAGTAATTTCAACGTGCAGTGGTTCATCATCAAATAAAGAAATCGGCAAAACGTTACATAAAAAAGGGGAAATTCGAAAGAAACAAAGAAAAAAAATAACGTTGTCTGCCAAGAGTTGCTGGAGTGGAGGAGCACATTAAAGATTGTCTCTTACAATGTGATTTTATTATTTGTATTAAACTATGTAGCACAATATTACTTTCTGAGTACTTAATTCATCTCATTTGGATGAGTTGTATATTTAAAAATATAATGGACACTATTTTAATAGAAATGTTAATAAACTCATATTTGCTGCGTATTAAAAAAAATTTTTTTTTGCGTTATCCAGAAAAATATCAGGTTTATTGAAACATATTTGTTGATTAAATAAATTTCTCATTCCATGGAATTTCCACGGGTCCTGCTAGTTTGTGAAACGATTAACGAAAAAAAACTACTAAAGCGAATTTTATATTTTAATTCTTATTTCACAATGCATTTTTCACAAAATAATTCGATTAGAAAATGAAATCCACCAAAATTTCTGCCTTTTCAAATATAACCTTTGTGAATCCTTTCTTTTGTAAAACGACCCCCTTCTTTTTATGGTGAAAGACAAGTCTTATACAGCAACACATTCCAAAATTACCATCACATGTGACGTTGGGTATCTTGGGTTGGATGATGTGGATGAGTCAGGGGGGGGGTCAGATTGACCATCGCTTTTCTTTTTTTTTTTTTAAATAAAAATCAGATGGAGCTTAAAGTCAGCAAATGTTATTTATACCTGTCATACGGCTGGAAGATGTGACACAAGGGTCGGAGGGTCAGCAAACGTATTCTTTCAAACACCATTAAAGTATTCCGTTCTACTGCATCATCTCTGGTACTGCCAGCTCAGGTTGTCTGAAGATATCGGCTTCCTGACCTAAAGTGCACCAAAAATTAATGTTAGATTATTTTCATTTGCAAAACTCAGTCATGTTCTGCAAAGTAAAAACAAAGACAATTCGTAAAGAACTTGAAGCACCTTTCCAACCTTTCAGTAATTTATATCAATCCTTTTCGGATTCATGTAAAATAAAACGGTGAAACCAAACACCATAAATAAATATTTGAAGATATAAAGAATTTAAAGCATAAATTCTCTCTTTTTTTTTTCTTTTTTTTTTTTCAAAATGACTGGATTCGGTATTATTAACCCGAAAAATGTTGATATGCCGTAAAACAAAACAACCAAATTAAGCACCACCGCCACCATCCCGTTTTCCTCACTCTCCCCCATATTACCCTACCTTTCCAATCCCCCTTTCTCACTTATATCGTTTACCCTAGCTCTTCACATTCTACCCCTCTCTTGTATTTCTCTTTGTCTTTTTTTTTTTTTTTTTTTTTTTCATTCCAACCATCCATCTCTCTTGAACCATCCCATTTTTTTTCTCTTGTTTGTCTGGATTTCATTAACCGTGCATCGTTTGTCAACAGTTGCTTCGTTCGTTCGAACTTTCTTGCAAACGTGGGGTGGGTGAAGGTGGGGCCGTCCCGTCTCGCCCCCTTTCCCTCCTCCACCCTAACCCCAAAGTTTATTACCGACGATAAAGTGCCAAAACTGACTATTCTTTCTATGTTTACCCAAGAATTCGTTTGGACATTTTACAAACGGAACTAATACATTCTGTTTTAATCTTTGTTTTTGTTTTCTTTGTTTTTTTTTGTTTTGTTTTTTTTTTTTGTTTTTTTTTTTACATCATGTTAGAGTTATCTGGCATTACCTTGACTCAAAAATAGTTTTAAAAATTTCCGAAGTCTTTCATGATTACCAGTTGAGCGTCCTCCGTTGACATAACGCGTCGCAAAATACGGGGCTACTAATAAAACAGAAAATTTTAGGAAAAAATCGACTTTATTCATCAACATGTTCTCGTTCTTGTAGTCTTTCAAGACTGAGCGGAGGCTTCCATATATATATATATATATATATATATATATATATATATATATATATATATATATATATGTTGAATGATCAACGAATGTTTAACACTCCCATATTTTTATTGTCATCAAAATCCTTGAAATCAGCCATTTTTTCAAGCAAATCGATTGGTTGCCTGCTCTAGCCGGGAACTCACCGCGGTGCACTTAGAGGAAGCTTCATATACCTCCCCACAGTGGCTTAGTCTACAATACATTGTAGTCTTCATTGCACTGTAAAGAACCTACTGTTGATTTTATGAAATTATTTTTATACATGATCGCTTAAATTAAAGTTTACAAAGCAAGAATTAACTATCATGCTTCAAGTGTGCTCTAAACATAAAAATTCATTACGAACTCGCCCCTGTCATATCCAAGAGTCTACTGTCGATTTTATATGCCTAGCCTTTCTGCTTGTGCGTTTATAATGGCTTTTAAGTGTAAAATGAAAAAGTCAAGTATCATGGCTCAGTTGTATTTTAAACAGAAACATTTATTTCGGACGCGCCCCTGTCATATCAAAGAACTTACTATTGATTTTATATACCAGGCTTTTCGACTTGTGTGGTAATAAAACTTCTCAAATACACATGTGATGTTAGGCTGTGTAAGGTGTTAACTTGGTCAAAATCGCCCGTTCCTTCTTTCATTCGGAATTTCATTTTTTTTTTTTTTTTTTTTATATATATATCGATACTTATGAAAGAGATTCTGATACAAAACTTATATAAGAACTCTGTCAGATACGTAAAGTACATTTGTGCGAAATTTTATAAAAAAAAAATCGGACCAGCCGTTTCGGAGTCCATAGGTGATGGACTCACATACACA
>NC_136507.1:63921237-63996237 GCF_053919585.1 Euprymna scolopes
GGAGTTTGGTAGAGTCTGAAAAGGTCAACTCTTTCAATTTTGACCTTCTGGCAGCCAAATTTTCGCCCAGAAAACTGATTAAAAAGCTTGCTGCATGTCTGAATACCCTATATGTAAAATTTCAAATGTTTAGATCCAAAATTGGCTGAATAGTTTTCTAGAAACCGTAAAGGTAAAATCTTTTGAGCTTTGATCCATTGGTAGCCAAATTATCGGCCAAAAACTGATTAAAAAGCCTGCCCTATATCTGAATACATTTTATGTAAAATTTCAAATGTTTAGACCAAAAATTGGCTGAGTAATTTGGTAGAGACTGCAGAGGTTAACTTTAACTTTGACCCCAATGTTGACCTCTTAATGTTTCTTGTTTTGGGCTCAAATAAAATTAAAAAGTTTGATCCATGTCCAAGTAATCTATATTTAAAATTTGAAGCGTTTAGATCCAAAATTGGCGGAGGTGTTTGGTAGAATTCTCAAAGGTCAAATAATTGAACTTTGACCTCTTGACAGCTAAATTTCTGGCCGAAAACCGATTAAAAAGATTTTCCTAAATTTCAATATCTCTTGTGTCAAGTCTCGAGTCTGTAGACTGAAAATTGACAGTTGTTTGGTAGGGAAATGTATACACATACGCAGACAATTTCACTTTTATATGTATATATAGATTTGCGCATCCGTTAGACTTTGTCGATTTGTCAGTCTGTCACCGGTTTGAAAAAGTATGTTCATCACTAAACGGACACATCGCAAGTAATTCTGTTATTTTGTATTTTCAAACATGTTCGCAGAAAACTGATGGTCTGTTTTTATTTTAATGGCAAACTCGATACTGAGGAAAGTATATTGTATTAATGAAAAAGAAAGTCTTAAATTGTTTTAATCTATGCAACAAATAAATCATTTAATATATATTGTGTATGTCCATATTTAACAGTTGTCCGTTTTTAAATATTCGAAGTAGCTACATGGTAAACAACTGGTAATCAGCGTTTTCTACTTAATTTAATTTTTTTTTTCACAGATATATAGTTGAATCCCTTTTTGGAATTGTGAATTTTTCACCAGTAAGTCGGTTTATTCAAGTACTAAGCCTGCAATATGTCGAACTTAGTATAGTTTGAATTGCATCATTTGTGTATACTTTTATTTATTGTTTTTTTTTATAAAACACTTCATGCTTCTTTACACACACACATACAATTATTTCCACAGGCAGACAACCTTCTATCTATCTATCTATCTATCTATCTATATATATATATATATATTAGTCGTAAAAGAAACAGTGATTTCAATCGGTAATTTGTGTAATCCAATGCAAATAGCCGGTTATTGTCTATAAAAAATGTTATTACCGAAATAAATATCTGACAGGATATTATATGTAAGCAATGAAATCGATTGGAATTTCCAATGTTTTTGAAGAACACTGATGAAAATCTCTGTAATTGACTGGGTGTTCAGAACGCAATACTGATTTTGTAGGAGGAAAGCAATCGCTTTCGAATTGGACTTAATTTTATATATTAGAATTATTAATTTTAGATATTAGAATTTTATATATTAGAAGATCATATTTTGTAATTTTGTCTCCTCCTGTCCCACTCTTATGACTACTTCGTCAGTTTTTATTATCAGCATAAAGATAAGCCCCACCTTTATCGTCACGAACATAGTTTGCAGTGCATCAATGCATTTTTTCGGTTGGGTTATGGTGGAGGGTAAGTTCTAAAATTCTTATACGTCGACCGACAAGAGAACCTTCTTTTTAACACCTGCCTTTAGTCCTGTAATAAATGCGTCCCCTTTTAGAAAAAGATTCTTCCTCTAATAAAACATCAGAACATTTAGTGTGTGTGTGTGTGTGTGTGTGTGTGTGTGTGTGTGTGTGTTTACAACATGCACACATCTCTAATCCCTCCCATCCTTCCTACTTGATGAGGGAGGGGCTCAATGCTGAGAACGCGGGTGAGCAACATCTTTTTATGTTTGAAATTATCAAATTGAGAAAAGAAAAAGACGTTGCAGAACATTTCAGCTTTGATGATCAGTTTAAACTGATTTTTCTTACGTTTCCTTTGACCGTGGATATAGGTGGAGTGTAACGACGTAATGAAGGTGAGGGTTATTATGGAAGTGTCTTAAGGATTCGGTTTTGCTTTCTTTATGTATTTCATCTTTATTTCTGTTTCCACTTTATCACGTTAATCTGCTTTTTATCTACCTCTACCTTTTCCCCCTCATACTCTCTCTCTCTGCCTTTTCCCTTCCTCTCATTTTGTCTCCCTACCTTTTCTGTTTCTCTACCTTTCCCCCCTCTCTCTCTCTCTCTCTCTCTCTCTCTACCTTCCCCCCTCTCACTCTGTCTCTCTACCTTTACCCCCTCTCACTCTGTCTCTCTACCTTTCTCCCCTCTCACTCTGTCTCTCTACCTTTACCCCCTCTCTCTCTGTCTCTCTATCTTCCCCCTTTCGCTCTCTCTCTATCTTCCCCCTTTCGCTCTCTCTCTACCTTCCCCCCTTTCGCTCTCTCTCTACCTTCCCCCCTTTCGCTCTCTCTCTCTCTACCTTCCCCCCTTTCGCTCTCTCTCTCTACCTTCCCCCCTTTCGCTCTCTCTCTCTACCTTCCCCCCTTTCGCTCTCTCTCTACCTTCCCCCCTTTCGCTCTCTCTCTACTTTCCCCCTTTCACTTTGTCTCTCTACCTTTCCCTCTTCTCACTCTGTTTCTCTCACTCTACTTCCCCCCTCTCACTCTATATTTTCCCCACTCTCTTTACCCTTTCTTTCTTTCGCTCTTTCTTTCCCTACTTTCAATCTTTTTTTACTCTTCCCCCTCTTTGTAGCCGTTCTCTTTGTATATCCTTCCCCTATCACTTTATCCCTCTTTCCTCTGTCTTTTCATGCCGTTTTCTCCATTCTATTTCTCTGCTCTCTAGCTTTCTTCCTTGTTATTTTTCTGTATTTCTCTGTATTTTCTTTTCTTTCCCTCTTCATTCTTTTTCTTTCTCTCTCTCTCTCGTTCGCTATTTCCCCTTCACCCCCCCTTAAATCTGTCTTAATCTCTATTCTCTCCCACTTTCTTTATTACTCCAACGCAGCCACCTCGACTCTTTACTTCCTTTCCGTTTTCTAATTTTTCCGGTTTTGTCTCATCCCTCCCCTCTCTCTCTCCCATGCAATTACCACATCCACTTCTAAACACATGCATGACATAATAAGGCTTCCTAAGTTCGAACCCAGAAACTGTCATTCCAAAATTGCCCACGCAAATCAATTCTTTCCTCATGACGTTTTTTTTTTATCCAAAACAATTTCCAAAGATAATTTTTGCCCCCACCCCCGCACACACATTCAGGTTTCTTTTCCCGTTTTGGAACTCCACAAGCCTCGCCCCTCATTTGCATTGCAATCCAATCTTGCATACACATCGGGAGATGGTGCGTTTTAATCTGAACGTTATCAGGTTTATTTTGGGGGGTCAACATTAATTTACTCATTCTCTCGCATACGCCTTTTCTTGTGCCAGTTTTTTTTTTCTTCTTAATTCAAATCCCTTCCAGACAATCGTCCCCCCTCCCACTCTCTACCTCCGTTTGCAGGTGGAACAATCTTCTGCCTTGTTATCTTCAAATAAGTGACCTTGTACCTTCGTGATTAAACCGCAAGGAATAGAGGTTCGTGGGGGGTGGGGGCTGATCTTTTTATTATTTAAAAACTAATCGAACGATTTTCAGTCAAAAATTGATTGACGCGTTCGGAATCTTTTTTAAGGACATTTTATCCTTTTTTTTTTACACAAATCTAAAAGATAAAATTAACACTGCTCCCTCCTTCTCTCTCTCTACTTCTCTCTCTCTCTTTCATATATATATATATATATATATATATATATATAGTGCCTGCAAAAAGAAAGTCCGCACTTGTAATTTTTTTAAAAAACTGCAAATTTAAGCTAAATTTAATTTAACTGTTTAAACAATCTATACCTCATTAGATTTGCCTTTTATAATTTTACCTGTTCGTAGTTGACTTTTAATTGAAATATTCTAGTGTTCACGTCAATTTAGAAAAATAACTTCGAAATGAGGAGGAAAAAGGACCGCAGCAACAAATTTGCTTATAACCAGCTTAAATTATCGAACCTAAATCAGTTTAAAATATCGACCAACTGGCAACAAAGCATCTCCAGTCGTAATTGTTGTTGTTTCAGGTTATACAACGTAACATTTAGTCCATATGCCACAACTTTCTGTTAGTGATCGTTAGGAGCTCATTAATCTCCACGTTTCTGGTTATCCAATCGAGCAATCGGCCGCAGATTGAAATGTGATGAGAAAACGGCACGAAAGACTGAAAAAGCACTAAAACACCGACGATGTTCGTGATGCCCTGAATCTGGTCGTACTTGAGTTTCTTCTAACAAGTAAGACAATGCTATCAAGATCCGAAGCCTAAGAAACTGATTTGAAACGGCTTCCCAAATCCAACAACATTGCAATCTTGTTAAAAGTGCTCTCTTTCTACTGTCAAGAACAGATTAAAAGAATTTAATTGGCGAGGAATATGTTGCAAGACGCAAGCCAATGATTTCTGTAAAGAACAGAAAGCGCCGTCTGGACTTCGTCAGATGCTATGAAGATCATGACTCTTCATATTGGTCAAAAGTGCTTTTTAGCGATGAAAGCAAGTTCAATAGGCTAGGCAGTGATGGTAGGCAGTACGTCTGTCGAAGGAAAAACGAAGAATTTAATCCTAGGTGCTCAGTTTCAACGCTTCAAGGTGGTGGAGGCTCAGTTTTGGTGTGGGGCATTATTAGTACCAATGGTCCAGGGCCTATAGTTCGCTAGCAAGGTCGAATTAATTCGACCAAGTACATTAATATGTTGACTGAGCATTTTCATTCCTACTTTGGTCGGAATTTGGATGATAATTTAATCTTCATGCAGGATAATTCTCCCATTCACACAGCTGGCAATGTCAAGAGTTTCCTGGAAGAGCATGATATTTCGTGTTTGGATTGGTCTGTACAATCTCCAGACCTCAATCCTATCGAAAACGTATGGCATTGCATCAAGCACCAGCTATGCAATGATAAAATTTCAAATTTGGAAGAACTTTGGACAAAAATTAAAGAAAGGTGCGATGCCCTTTCCCCAGAGTATTGTTGCAGTCTAATTCAAGAAATTCCCAAAAGATTACAGGCTGTCAAATTGTAGAAGGGCTATGCTACTAAATATTAACTAGTTCATTGTGTTCCTGTTGTATTTGTGTTGCATTAATGTCCTAAAGTTACATTTAAATAACAATTTTCCATTGTGAGGACTTTCTTTTTGCCTCCTCAATTTGAAGTTATTTTTTAAATTGACGTGAACACTAGAATATATCAATTAAAAGTCAAATATGAACAGGTAAAATTATAGAAGAATAAAAGGCCAATCAAATGAGGTATAGTTTGTTTAAATGGTTACATTAAAGTTAGCTTAAATTTGCAGTTTTTGAAAGAATTACAAGTGCGGACTTTTTTTTTGCCGCCCGTATATATATATATATATATATATATATATATATATATATATATATATATGTGTGTGTGTGTTTGTGTGTGTGTTGGGACAGTTAATTAGAATCAAGAATTGGAATAATCGAAACATTTAGGGATATCGGAATCCGTATTGGAATCGGAAAAAAATTTGTTTGCCTATTTTCCGATTCCAAAACAATTCTTTTACTTATCTTTTTTATTTGATTTTGTTAAAAGCAAGTCTTCCATTGCTGGAAATAATAAAATAATAAATATTTATTTTAAAGCTATATGCAAAACTGGAATCTATAGATGATCATGCACAAGTGTATTTTTACGTTTAATAAAGTGACTGCATATTTAACGTGTGTTTTTGCGGTAATCGAGGGGGAAAAAATAACAAATTTGTAATTAAGATTTACATAAAGAGTCGGAATTGGGAACATAGTACAGAATCGGTAATTGTATCGGAATCTGGAAAAATATTAGAATCGTCTCATCATTTATATATATCATTTATATATATCATTTATATATATCATTTATATGTATCATTTATACATATCACTTATATATCATTTATATATATAATTTATATATATCATTTATATATATATATATCATTTATATGTATCATACCAGGTTAATATTTTCCTGATGTAAAGCAGCCAATCAAGTTTTAACGACGTTAATACAAGAGTGCGCAATACCGAAGTAGGGCAATATACACTTCTTATTATTTTTACATAAGTAGGCAATATATACTTTTTATTAGTTTTACATAAGCATTAATACGTCGCTACATATTTCTGAGCATGTTTCAGTCAGCCAGTTACAAGTAACTAGAGACCTCTTCAGGTGACATTGCTTATACAAAAGTTTAGCCCATAAAGGAAATTATTCAGGGATTCAATAATCACAACAACAACAAAAAAAATATCAGGTGATCACATCACGTGTCATTAAGAATTAAAAAAAGATAACGGTATTTGTGTGAAGAAGATGGAAAAATGGGGTAAGGTTAGTATCCAAAAAAAAAAAAAAGAAAGAAAAGCAGAGGAAAAAAGAAAGGGAGGAAAAGATGAAAATAAAAAATGAAAAAGATAAATAGAAGTGAAAGAGTGCAAATCAACACAATGTTATTTTACCTAAATGTGAGTTAGGAATAATTTTCCCTTTGACCAATTTAGTACCCCCAAATGGGGAACGGCATATATTGTTTTTTAAATGTATATTTTAAAAACAATATATATATATATTTTCAGATATTTTATGCTCTCTTCATTTTGTTAGTGGCATTAGCCCTGAGGTGTAAGCCACTCGTGGATAGAGAAAAAGAATACGTCTGGTGTTACTGGCAATTGTCAGAAAAAATTAATCTATTTTTTTCTAAGATTTTTCATTTTTATTTATTTATCTTCTAAATTGTCTTTGAAAGCGTTTTGGCAATCTCATGCCGTGAAAATAGCAACAGCTTCTTGGTATAATGGCATTTCAGAACCGATCGATATGACGAATCTTGAAAAGATTTCTAATCTCAATTGGAATCTTCTGTGATGGCTGAATTTTTGTCCTTTTTTTCTTTTAGTTCATTAATACAATCCTGGTATTCCCCGTTGTTTATAGTGGACCATTCCAATCTTATTTTATAGTTGGGTTTGTGCCTAAGACTTAGCGAAAATTCTATGAGCAGAGTTTCTTTTCTATAACTGTCTGCCTATGGAACACAGTACCGTAGGATTGCTTCCCGGCTGACTATGGTCATTTTCAAATCTAATGTGAATAAGTTCCTTCTGGATCGTCTTGAATAATCAAATCCTACCAAAGTTCCACCATTGCTGATCATGTCTCACCATCTACTAACAATTATTCACTCTTGTCTTAGAGTTGCTTCCAGACCTTGATAAACGGTGTGCAACCCCACATATACACCGAGTAACCCTGATTGTTAATACAGAAAGTCTGTGAGAAGTAGAATAAAAGAGGAGGGGGAAAGGATAATTTGAGAGAGAGAGTGGGAGTAATATACGGAAACTTAGTAAACGCTGGGCGACTTGATGAATGAATTTGAACGCGTGAGTAATTATATAACAATTGAAATGAGTTTATTTTTTAAAAAACATAATTCAATCCACAAAACCAAGAACCATTTTAACATTTTGTATGATTAAACTATTTAAGAAAAAAGGCTTTAAGGAAACAAACGTCGATTAACTCGGCCTTAATATAATAATGGATTCTATTAAATTTTAAAAGAAAAAAGATAACTTTATAAAAAAAAATAATCTAAAAGAAATAACTTTATAAAAAAAAAATAATGTAAAAAAAATATTTAAAAAATGGGATTTTCGAGATGCACCCTTTTTCATATTCGGATATTAGGTGCGCGCGCGCACGAGTGTTAAGAATCGATTATTGATTTAAAAAGAAAATTTTCTCAATTTGGTCTTAGGCGGTTTTCAGTTAAATGTCGTTGTGTCAATCACAGTTCTATTGTGTGAATATCGATTAGATATCGATTCTCCACCATCCTCGCCTTTTTTCCAGGTGAAGACCAGGTTTGAGGTTGAGGATAGTAATTGAAATCTCAGATTGTTCGGTCAGGTAAAACGATTGCTTTTTTTTCTTCTTTTTTCTTTTTCTTTCTTTGTTTCTTTTTTCTGTTTCTGCGTTTTTTGTCTTTTTTTAACAAGTCATTTTTGGCTTGCTCTTTCCAGTTGGCTTCTGGCTTAATTTCAGGAATCTGGGAAAACGTTCAAGGAATTTCTTTGCTTCTTCAAAGAACAGAACAATGCCAAACTTTTAGGAAAGAAACTGAGAAACACGTATACGTTTTCACACACACACACACACACACATACATACATAGATACATGATGATTGCAACGTCTTGTCAGACGAGTGCCACTCCCTCAGACATTTAACATTCCTGAGCCCAAATGCCTGAGGGAGTATCTGTACAAAGATGATGTTACAGAGTCTTAGCTTTGTACGACAGCTAAGTCTCTCTCTCGGTTCAAAATGTTGAGATCCAGCAACAAGCAAGAGCAAGATAGCCAGCAACAAATTAAACTGCAGACCAGCTTAATGCGGGTAATGGTCTTCCGCTTTATGGTTTTTTAAATCAGAGATTTGCTTCTCCTAGAAAGGTTGCCTTCACCACGGCTTACGGGAGCCCTTTCCACCCCAATACACATATACACAAACACAAATATACACGGTGCTAGTTGGCCGTTGACCCAGAAAAGAGTTCATTCGCCCTTTGGAAGGTCTTGTTTTTAATCCTTCAGGGAGACTAGCCGCCCTCCTCACCAAACAAGTCTGATGGGGGGAACCAGTTTAGTCGCCGGTGAATCGACCATGAGGCAGGTAGTACTGGGTTACATGGTACCAGTAGCATATGACATGACCTGACATACATACATACATACATACATACATACATACATAAGATGCATGCATAATCCGAAATTGTATATTTAGTAATTTTAATAATATATTTATTAGTTATGTTTATGAAATACTAGTGTCCGTAAGTATAAACATAATTGTTTATATTTATTTATAAAAATAAATAAAAGTCCTTTTAAGAAATTAAAGTTCGACCCTCTTTAGGGAATTAAGAAAAATGTGTAAACGAAGCGCAAAATACAACTTTCTCTCATTGAATAGCCTCAGACTGTTGACTGACTTGGTATTTATATGTACTTAATTTCCCGCAATTTCTGTGTTAATTGCTGGTAGCCTAGAGGTACGATGCTAGCTTATGGAGTCAAGGTTTACTTTGTGACCGTGTTCAACTGGCAGTAATAATCACTTCCTGTACTGATGATTGCGTAAGCATGAAAGACTAGTGTCTGTAGGTATACAAATGATTTATTAATATTTATTTATAAAAATATTCTGTGTGTCGGAGAAATTGGAATTTTGATGCAGTTGTATTTTTATTAGCTTTCTCCCTTGGCACTAATTCGTTTTATTTTTATTTTATTTTATTTTTTTATTTTTGTCTGTCTCAAGGTTTATCAGCAAAAATAACTATACAAGCTTGCAAAGTTTCTTATTTGGCGATCTCTGCATATTTCTTTTGTGTATCCTCCCCCCTCTGCCTTTTGCTGTTACTCCTACTCCCTCTTTGTTTCAATTAAAAAAAATATAACGAAGAATACTACCAACAACTTGGTCTATTTTTAGTAAATCGTATGCATAGAATCAAAAAGGGTTCAGTACCATGAAACGTAAACCAATTATAATTATAATAACACTCTAATACATAAACATTGTCCTGCTTTCGATCTAAACGCCCCACCCCGACAACACACAAATGTTTTATTTGGTTTATGGTTGTAGATTCGCACTAAAGTTACATTTGAAATTCACTTCAAATTTTGTGTTGAATTGATAAACGTTTTTAATTATTTCTTTTTCTCTACGCCAGCTGTTTCATCTGAATATACAATCCCAACCCCCGCTCGTTTGTCTTATTCCGACACTCCATTCGCCCTTTCAACAAGTGTAACGTGAAATATTTACTGTTTACAAGATTCATGTTATACTATAAATTGAACATAAATTACTGTTTTACCCAGTAAATACAATCTCAGGTTCATATCTTACTGGACAGTATATATTATGATTATGATATAAACTATTAAGTCCTCGTTTAACTAAGCTAAAAGCCACTCGATGATATCAACGAACGTCTTCAGAAAACATACATCGTATATTTTTTATCTCACACACACACACACACACACACACACACACATATATATATAAATTTAGTTCTTCTTAAATATTGAGCTTTTCCTTTTTGGCTAGGATCACCCTGGAAGTATTACCTCTAGTAATATATATCAGGATTTTTCATCGGATTTTCATCTGTGTCTTATCTCGCTTTTATATATATATATATATATATATATATATATATACACACACGGCATAATCGCGTTGACCCACCGGTTCTCGTCAGATCCCCGAAGTTAAGCAACGTTGAGCCTGGTTAGTACCAGATGGGTGACCACTTGGGAATTCTAGGCGCTGTATGTGCTCTCTGCTTATCTCGGCATTTGTTTTCAGTCGTTCTGTACTTCACTCGCCACTGGTATTTAACAATGTCGACCCAGGAGAGGTGTGGTTGGAGATTGCGCACCTTCTTTCACAAAAATTCTACGTGCAGGCACCCCTTCGTGTGTATCCATAGTCTGTTAAAGACTGAAGGAGCCTTCATATATATATATATATATATATATATATATATATATATATATATATATATATAATGCGCCAAGTTAAAGGTATTCAAGTGGGAAAAGTCATGAATTAAAACATGGTTATTAAGAGTGCTCAATAAAAAAGAGCAAAATGCAATATTTTTATTTGGAGTTTAAAATGTCACTTAACCTACCACCTCTCCCGTTTAAGTTTATCCTTTTTACATTTTATTTTTCATGAATAAAAAAAAATTATGTTTCATTTCTTTTATTTGAGAACCAGATGCCTTCATTGGCACGTAAGCTTTATTACATCGCCTGACACGGACTTTTGGTTCTTGTCAACTAATTGTCCGAAACATTAGCATGTTCAGTGTGGCGACTATGTAATATTTGTCTCTATAAATACAAATGTTATATATATATATAATGACCATGCTAGCCTACGAAGTCAAGATTGACTTTATGACTGGGTTCAAATCTCCCGATCAGCAGCAATTATCATTTCCTACACTGATGATTGTGTAAGTATGAAACACTAGTGTCTATAGATATGTAAGCAATTGTTAAGAGTTATTTGAAAAATATAGTTATAAAGCTCCTTTACGAAAATATAGTCGGGACCTGTTTTGGGAATTAAGAAAAAGCGTTCACCTTCAACGCAAATGCAACATTCGACTTTCCGTCATTGAATATTGCCTGGCAGTTTAATATATATGCCCGCCCACATGGTATTTATAGGTACTTAATTTCCCTCAATTCTTGTGTTAATTGCCGGTTGCTTTGGGGTAAGATATTAGCCAGCATTTATTACAATCTCATACATTGATGATTGCGTAAACATGAAAAACTTGCCGTGTGTAGATTATATATATATATACATATATATATATATATACATATATATATATATATATATATATATATATATATATATATATATATATATATATATATTAGTGATGGGACGACTCCAATATTTTTCTCGATTTGATTCTTTAGAAATCTCTAAATATTTAACTATAAAGTGTTTATTTTTTTCACAATCACCGTAAAAACACATGTTAAATTGGTTGTGATAAATTAATCTCACGAACTCAATACTCCCTGGCTGAGTAAAAAATAATTCCACAATTACAAAACCATACCTTAAACTCAAATTTTATTCAGTTATAACATCAAAGAAAGGTTATTGGTCCGGGTACAGTCCTCGCAAAATGGTGGATTAGTTTTGCCTCCCAAATTGGGAGCCATTAGTTAACTCCCTTTGTTGGAGTGGTAGCCTGGTTTTCCTTCGAAAATGTCCATGATATTTCATGGTATTTTCGGCAAGAGTTCTGGTGCCTTTAATTAGGCATAAATCGAGTTCCTTGGACCCTAATTGAATTGAGAAAATTTCAAACATTTAGGTGATATAAATATGATTAAAATGTTCAAATGATGCCATCCTTTAATTGGGATATCTTCGGCACAATGTAAAGGTGTCTTTTTTTTTTTTTTTACACGGTGGTCACCACTTATCAAGGCCCGGAAGCCACTCAGGGATAAGGGTTATTGCAAGTACAGTACGTTAGTGTGGAGATTTGATGAAGTGTTTACTTAAGGGGGCAACTCACCAGGAACTTGTTAACGTTGGACTTGAAAACATCCAAGTTGTAGTCAGGTGGGAAGCAGGCAGACGGAACAGAGCTTGTAAAGATTTCAAGTCCTTTTTCGCCAAATATTTAGGTGATATAAACATGATGGAAATGTTCAAATGATGCCATCCTCTAATTGGGATATCTTCGACACAATATAAAGGTGTCTCTGCTTGTAGAGATTTCAAGTCCTTTTTCGCCAAACATTTAGATGATATAACATGAAGAAATTGTTGTGGCTCCATTCTCGATAAGACACTCTTCTCGCTCTTGCCGGAGGTTTTCATAGACTGAAAACAAATGGCTGTTTACAAAAAAGACGTCAAGTAATTATCTTGGCCCATACAAATCAACCAATCACAGGCGGCCTACTAGAATTGTGCGTAGGCGGCTTAAAACAATGACACATGGCATTTTAGCTGGAATTTCTCACTGTGCATACATTTTTTCAAATATAAAATACACTTGTGTGGGGGAGGAATCTATAGATTTTAGTTTTACTGGTAGTAATAATAAATACTTACTTACTACCAGCAATGGAAGATTGTTTTTTAATAAAATCAAATAAAAAAATATAATTAAAGGAATCGTTTTTAGCATCGGAAATAGGCACATGAGCGATTTCGATTAATCGTCTCAACACTATACACACACACACACACACACACACACACACACACACACACACACACACGGCTGTTTTATCGTTTTACGATTCAATAGCGCGTTATCGCATATCCGTGCCAGGCTTTGTCTGTCGGGTTGTCACAGTTGAAATTGAAATCCTATTTTTATTAATTAAACGGGTAGATAGAAATGACATCTTTTTCGGGGCGCGTCTAGACATCTCTATAAAAAGTTACGTCCATCAGTCTCTATTTTCACGTTTAGGTTTCAAGTAGCATTGTTCGTCGAATCTTGCAAGTTTGCGTTTTGAATCGCATGTTTTTTGAATGGTCGCATCTTAAGCTTCTCTCTCGTTCTTGCTTCTTTCTTCCCCCCCCCCCCCGCCCTCTGCTTTTTCTTCTAACCGGCTGGCACGTGGGACCTTCACTAAATGAGGGCCCCAGTCGTGTCTCCTTTCCGCTCTAGTGAAAAGAAGCGTATAAATAACTTGACTTAAGAGGCTCTCTTTTGTTAGGTTTGTTCATTTAGGCGAGCAAATAGTTCGGATGGTCGGTCGGCTGACGTTGGTTGGCGGGGAACGGCAGTGATGGTGGTTGACGCTGGGGCACCTGCCAAACTGTGTCCTCATTTCTTCTCGTTTTAACTTTTGTCTCCAAATATTCGTGTTATTTAACAACCTTTGACCTATCCCATAAACCCCCTCTACCTCGATCCTCATTTTTATTTGTTGCCGTCTTGTCCGTACAAATAACCGTGAGGAAAGAAATAGTCGCGTTTCTGAGAAAGAGCGGGGCACCTGAAGGGTGTCTCCGTGTCCGACTCGAAGCCCACAACACTTGGAATGGCAATAAAAAATCCGCGTACGACATCCAATAACACGTTTCACAAATAATAAAATTCTCGTCATCTGAGAAAAAGCGAAACCCCGTCCTCTATTGATTCAATTGAAACTTGTTTATGAAGTCAATAAAATAATAGTGTTCGACCTCCAAAACTCCAAGCACAAAATGGGTTAAAACACCCGCCGCTTCCCTCACCACACATCCGAAAAAATATATATACAGGGGAGAACGATAAAATTACCCCCCCCTCAAAGAAAACAATACTACATCTTTATTTTACCGCCTCGATACGGGTCCGGAACTGGGAGCATACCTTTTCCACAAGCGCCAGCCGGAGCTCGGCGAATATTCGGTGGATAACGGCGATCAGGCTGGCTTTGGTGTTGTGGGAGGTCATGTTGGTGATGTTCTCGACGTATGACCAAACGAAGTAGTCCAGCGGGTTCAGCTCGAGGGAGGAGGTGAGGCAGTGAGAGAAGGGTAAAAGTCGTAGCATTCCTGAAGCCAAGCCTGAATCTCTTTGGACTTGTGGGCCAACGCCGAGTCCTACTGCCACACTCAGGGTCTGCCAGCGACCACCTGATTGCACCAGGGGATCACCACACTCTTCAGCACATCCAGGTACACTTTGGTGTTGACTTTCAAGCTGACTTCGAAGATGTGAGGTGGCATGATGTGGTCCTCACTTGAGACCACGCCAAAAACCATAATTATGGCCGGAAACTTTGTCTTCATCACCCTGGGCACATCCCTGTTATCCGGATTTGCATTATGAAATCTGGTAATGGTCCTGTTGTCATAACTTGGATAGGTAGAGAGCATGTGTTGTACAGCGGCACATCTTCGATCTCGCTCGTTGAACATTGTGCCAATTTCAGACACGATAGAAGACTCCTGTCGCTCTTGGGATTTGTACACAACTAGTAGATGGTCTGCAACAAAAAAAAAAGACAAAAAAAAGGAAAACCAGTTTAGATCAAACGGAAATGGAATCATATCTTTTCTGGGGCGATAAAATTTAGCCAATAAGATAAAATTTTTCTTTTTTTTTTTTTAACCGCGCCTTTTTGTTTTTGTTTTTTTTTGGGGGCGGGGGGGGGGGAGGGTGAATACTAGTGTTGGGACGATTAATCGGATTCGGGAATCGGAAAAATCAGAAGATTTTTGGGTATCGGAATCGGGAAAAATTTAGTATGATTTCTGATTCTTCTTTTATTTCCTATTTTATTTATTTGTTGTTTAAAACTGAATTTCCTGTTGCTTCCCGAAGTAGCAAATATAAATGAAAATGCCGTGATGAGTTTCTGAAAAGCTTGGATACAATAGATAGAAGATGGGACATCATTAAGCTTTTCAAATTAAAAAGAAAAAAATTATCTACATTTCAAAGTAGATCTGATTTCTCCCCCCCCCCAAAAAAAACGAAATTTTATTTGTTTTAGGCGATTTTAGAATCGGAAGCGGTAATTTTATCGGAATCGGGAATAGAGAAAATAATCGTTAATTGGATTGGAATCCTCCCAACACAAAATTATTATATTTAAATAACATTTTAAGATTTAAATTCAATTAATACAGTATGGTTTAGTCGGTCATTAAATTATTAATTGTACTAAATTGTTATATAACTATAACTAATTTTACTAATGTGATGTTTTAATCTCTATAAAATGATTGAATGTAAAAAGAGTTCAACCCCCACCACATAATGTAAAGAAAGGAATCGTCCGTTGTCTACAACACTGAGCGAAAGCAATATGTAGTGACAGCAACAAATATTTAAAAAAGTGAACAGTTTAAGAGACACCTTCCACCAAAACAACTACCCAGAGCGTATGACTAGCTCCAAGATATCTGGACGAAACGCCAAAGGACACCACCCAGAAATCCAACACCTACATGAAGGGCTTGTCAGAAAAAATTCAAAGAATATGCAATTCATATCAAATCTGGTCAATATTCAAGAGCGATTCTCCTGAAGCATCTTGTAAAAGTCAAGACGCTTACAGAAAAAAATAATAATGATTAAGAATTGTGTGTATGAGATCTATAAATGTGAAAAAAAAAAAAAAAAAAACTACACAAAGCTATGACGGCTTTTCGATTTTCTTCAAACATTACTTTTGTAAGGTTGGAAAAAAAATGAATAGCCATAATACGCGGAGAGATTAAAAAGTCGGGTATTGCTGACCTCATATGGAAGGAAAAGGGAAACCATTTATCCTTATGGAACAAAGTAAAAACTATAGAGAGAAGTATACAGTGAAGAGTAAGATAATTTAACGAAGCAGCGCATATGCTGAGCGACGATGACCTATTAAGTAGACAAAGTAAAGAATTTAACACAATATGCGAACCATTTAATATACAAAGCGCAAACGTCTGTTAGTGTGTATGTATGTATGTATGTATGTATGTATTGTCAGGTCATTTCATATGCTACTGGCACCATGTAATCACATACTACCTGCCTCATGGTCGGGTCACCGCCGACTAAACTGGTTCCCCCACCAGACTTGTTTGGTGAGGAGGGTGGCTAGTCTCTCTGAAGGATTAAAAACAAGACCTTCCAAAGGGCGAATGAACCCTGTTTCTGGGTCAACGGCCAACTAGCACCGTGTGTGTTTGTATGTATGTATGTGTGTGTTGGGGTGGAGAGGGCTCCCATGAGCTCTGATGAAGGCAACATTTCTAGGAGAAGCAAATCTCTTTTAAAAAACCATAAAGCGGTAGACCAGTACCCGCATTAAGCTGGTCTGCAGTTTAACTTGCTGTTGGCTATCTTGCTCTTGCTTGTTGCTGTATCTCAACATTTTGAACCGAGAGAGAAAGAGACTTAGCGGTCGTATAAAGCTAAGACTCTGTAATATTATATGTGTATAGATACTCCCGCAGGCATTTGTCTATTAAAATGGTCCTGTGGCGATGAAAGTCATTTTCGGGCTCATGGATTTGAAGTCTTCATTTTTTCCTCTGTCGAAGAGTTATGATGTTATGCATTTTGTTTCAAACTATTAATAATAGATTTAAATGGTTGAGTTTTTTACGAATAAATAAAAAAATATGTGCAGATTAAACTTTGTAATTAAATTATATTTTTAACATGATTCGTTTGTTGTTGTCATTATTATTATTATTTATTATTATTATTATTATTATTATTATTATTATTCTTTTGGATTTGTAATTTCAATCAATTAATAAATTAATTAAAATAACTTTAAAAAATGATATGTAATGTTAGTCACGTAGAAGCAAGAAACATACATACAGGGGCAGGAAAAGTCGCACAAATCTATTAATATAGAGATGTGTAGCATAGTTCAAAAGGTGCAACAGTAGTACTGTGGTGGCGGATTCAGGTCGGAGTGACCACTTATGGTCTGTCAATCAAACGTCCGTGTCACCAATCTGTGGCGTGTATCTAACAACATTCGGTAGACACTCTACATAAGTGATTAATCCTCGACTTTAGACACACCTCATAGATTTGTGACCCTTATATCATTCAGTTGTCACGGTACAACAAAAACGTAAATTTGTATCTGGCATAGCTGGGGAGTGGGGCGTCTTGCGATGTTTTTGTTTTCTATTATAAATTAAGGAAATCATTTTTAGTTTAAGAGGAATTCTGAACAAGACCCCAACTAATTAATGGAAACCAGTCAGGAAGACAAAACCCCCAGCATCTGCGTAACAAAGAGCATAATCTGTAGTTTTTTTGTTCTTTTTTATCGGCAGCTGTTACAGCTGACAGATTGTTTATGCTGCTGCTGATTCCAAACAAAGGCCGCAAACCTTTAACACAACATCGGTTACTGTGAAATAATAGTTAACAATTGTTTGCGCGAGAACTTTTCGAAACTTTTTAAATAGTTTCGTTTAAACACTTCATCTCCATAAAAATACTCTAAATATTTCACGTCGTTTCTCTTTTGTCTGCAATCATCTGTTATTCCTTTGTCTTTTTATGCTCAGTCAAGCGGTCTTTCTTGTTTTGTTTTTTTTTGTTTTTTTTTTTTGTTTTTGTTTTTTTTTTTTTACTGAAGATCGTGTTACGGAAATCAATGATAAATTATGTGCCAACGAAAAGCACATAGCAGCACGTATTACTTTTTAGGTCTCGGTCTTCTACAAGGCCACAATTCGCACACGCACATGTATGCAATATTGTTGTGCTGGTGTATCTGCTACGACTCTCTCACACCTGGACCGGGTTCAAAAGAGAGTCGCAAACCTGATAGGTCTCGAACTGTCATCTAAGCTTCAACCACTGTCCCATCGACCAAGTGTTGCATCCCTCTACCTGTTTTACAAGTATTTTAATAATGGATGCTCTGACGAACTACACACCTTTGTGGCCCCTCGACGTAAATACTCCCGGCAAACCCGACAAGAAGCAAAATCCCACCCCTACATAGTAAATATCCCCAGGTGTTAGAAAGTCTTCTACTCTAATAGTTTCTTCCTCAGAACTGCTAGACTTTGGACTTCCCTTCCGAGTTCCTACTTCCTCAACTGTACTGACATGCAAAAGTTCAAGTGTAACGTAAACAGACATCTTGCTGCTCAACCCCCTACATAGTATCCCTGCAAATGATGTCCCTAATAGAAGCCCCATACATCAAAGTGGCACGTTGCCTTGTTTGGGGTGAATATGTAATTAACAAAATCGTCTAACAAATATCCAACATACATATGTGATGCCTCTGTTCAGTCTCAAGAGACAGTGGACACCCCTGTAAGGGGTAGCTGTGCTTGTAATCGGAAAATAACAACAAAATGGCTTAGGTATGTTTTTAAAGGCCATTGTGCTCCTCCTTTAGGAGCGCTGTCTTGACTCTCCTCCACTTTCTGACTTTGTGTCACATCTTCGTGCATTGAGAAGGTAGTAGATAAACTTAATATATCCTCCTTCTACCTATGGGTTATTTAAAATAGTAGAGTAAACCGGATTCTGAGTCCTTTGTTGTGTAAAATAAGAAATTCGCATGAACAATTTCAAACTTTCTTTGCATATTCTCGCATTGGTGGACTTCTGACTTGAAGCAAAACTTAATATATAAAATGCAAAATGTGTGTGCATGCATCGCAAAAACGTCCGACAGACACGTCGGAACGTGACAAAATCGGTATTGTTTTAAAGCATGGTCTCTCGGACGACAAATATCGAAAAATTGGCAAAAAATATTAATTTCTTTGCCTTCAACTGGGCAGTTTTCTACAAGGAAGGGTCGTTTTTTTCGTCGACATTTTCGCAAGTCATCGTCTCCGTTAGATTGACTATCCTTAATTTGAATGCTTGCGTTTTCCGGTTTCACGATGGACGCATCAGCTTAGATGTAATTTTTTTTCACCTTCTATTCCTCCTTCGCATTGCCTGCCTACTACCACTTTTTTAACACCTCTCTCAACCCAGGCTGCCCATTGTTGTTTCAGAGTTCCTTGCTACACCACCTCTCCCCACCCGGGCAACGCCGGGTACCCCCGCTAGTATAATATATTCTGATACTACATTTCATATTTTATGTTTTGCCCAATAAAAGGAAAAAATGCCTCTAAACTGAGACAACTTTAATTTTTCTTCCAACCCTCAATATAACCATGTTAAAAATCGATTGTCTCTAACTTTGCTCTCGTGGAGGAGGGGCAAGTAAAATAGTAACTCAAGGTTCAAAGGGATTGCGGTTGTGATTGCGCAAGACTTGCATCACTTTATACTCTTTGGTGATTTGTATCGATCATTTTAAATGTTTGTCACCGAAACCTTTTCTGTGCTTCTCAGCCTAAACCCTCTATCTACATTAGCCTTGTGCCAGTCTTTGATCTCTCCTCACAAACGAGATCGCTTAGTGTTTGACACGTTTCCAGTCCAAACTTCTTCTTACTGCCAAGCCATTTTCCATTCTGCTGATAATTATCAGGAATCAGAAAAACAGACGAAACGATCTTACAAAGATTAGGCAGAAAAGTTCATTCAGTCTGGGAGGGGTGGAAGGTGGTACAGTGTCTTAAAGTTAGACGCTTGGAATTTTATCTGATGAAGGTTTTGTAGATGTATATGAAATTAGTAAGGATATCTTTTTTTCACAGATATGTCGCCACCGCTTATCAAGGCCCAAAGGCCACTCAAGGATAAGGGTTAACGGATCAGGCTGTCAGTGAGATAACATTGAAATTATTGACAGTGATGAAAATTAGGTAGAATTTGATCATTTAAGAGGATGGCTCAGCAGGAATTTGTTTACCTGGGACTTGAAACCGACCATGTTGTAGTTGGCTGGGAAACAGCTCCGCGGTATAGTTCCACAGGCGGGCAATTCTAGAAAAGAAACTTTGTTCATGAAATTTGCGTTTAGATTTAGGCACAGATAGTAGTGTAAATGTTTTTACCTTCATGGACTACTAAATGTATGATTTGAAATTTAACAAGATATTAACATGAATTTAGAAAAAAAAAGTATAAACGTTTATATGATAACTAGTGGCATACACATCCCAGGAAGGTTTTTCTAATATGTATAGCATTAGTTTTTATTTTGGGTGAATACAGGATGCTTTCAGAGGTGGGACAACTATCTGAATCGAAAAAAGCTTGCCATAGTTTTTTTAAGAGTTGGTGATAAATAGACACATTATTATGCCTTTGCACATGTATGTAAACGTATTTCCCCCCTCCCTCTCTCTCTCTCTCTCTCTCTCTCTCTCTCTCAAACCAAATTTCCTTACATGTACAGAATTGTGAATAAACCGGAAAAAGGAATCCAATTATGTGTTTGAACTAGTTGCCAGAAAATCAAAGTAAATGATGTAAAATGAATCGAACCCAGCAACTACAGACCTATAACATGCTTATCTATCGTATGGAAAATCTTAAGAGCATAATTGAGAGAACAAATTTATCACTTCCCGAAAAACTAAAAAGATCTACTATACATATACTAAAAGATCCTGAAGAAGATAAAAAAAATAGAAAAAAGAATATAGCCATGGCATGGATTGACTATAAGAAAGCATACGACAGGGTCACTCAAGCATGGATTATATTTTTTTGTTAATATATATGTAGTTCATTATGACCAGAAAGAAACTGTGAAGTATATAGCCAGCGGAAAGAGGCTAGTTTTTAATTCTATCTTATTATTTCATTATATTGAACTGGCTTTATAAACTCTGCCTTTTCTTATTCAAACAACGCAAGCCGAGTTCAGTAGGTGACTAAACGGGTCATTTTTTTGTTGCTCTTTTATAAACACAGAAATATCGAAAGAGATTAAGTGATCATGTCAGTGCTTAAATTTGGAATTAAAGTACAAATTCGTGGATAGAATTAACTTCATTTAATACCTTAGAAAATCAACCCTTTCACTTCTAGATATGGATTGGTCCTGGATATAACCTTAAACTATATCCGATGGTGAGGCCGCAGCTTGCGGGCTTTGGGAAGAGGGGGAGCCACCCCTTAATAACCATTGCTTCCAGGTCAACTCTGACCCGGGGAGGTAGTACCTGTTAGGGTCCCAACTATGGGTTAAATAGAAACCGACTTAAAAAACAAAAAAAAAAAAAAAAAAAAAAAAAACAAATATACTCTATTAAAAAATTGTTCTTCAAAATCACTGGATTCGGCATTAAATAACCTGAAAAGGGTTGATATGCCGTAAAACAAAAAACAACCAACCAACCTAGATATGGGTGAAATGTTAGGGCAGAACTATCCAATATATTGAGGTGGTGGAGTGTAAGATGTGTTGGAATCACAGATTTCTGCTTCGTCACATGAAGCAACTGAGATAATTTAATCCTTTTTTCTTGTTACTGACTTCATTTGTAGATCTGGTTAATGGCCGCTCCTGATAAATTTACTACTCTCCTTCCGATGTGGTTTTGGAAATATAAAAATTTAGACAATAATTACCACGGTCAGCGCTAATGAATGAAACAGAATTTTCCACCCAGAGTTCCGCGGAACTTTTAAGTTCCTTAAGAGACTGAGAAATGTTCCTTCAAGAAATATAGGCAGAGATTATTATGTTTTTGCACATATGTACAAATGCATTTCTCGAAGTGTTTTTTTTTTTACCCTTATTTCTTATACATGTACAGAAGTTTGAGGTCCTGGATATGACCTTAAACTATATCCAGTGGTGAGGCCCCAGCTTGTGGGCTTTGGGAGTGTGGAGCCACCCTTTAATTACCATTGCTCCCAGGTCCACTCTGGCCCGGAGTTGTAGTACCTGTTAGGGTCCCAACTATGGGTTAAAATAGAAACCGACGTGAAAACAACAAATATATTTAAAAAATTTTCTTCAAAATCTTTGGATTCGGCATTAAATAAACCGAAAAGGGTTGATATGCCGTAAAACAACCAACCAACCAACCAACAGAATTTTGAATTAACAGAAAAAAAACAAACCTACAACGTTATGTATTTTAACTAATCGTCAGAAAATTGTTTTTTTAATTGTCAATAAATTTGAGAACGACAACTTTTTTTTTTTAAATCTAAACCGGTTCTTAAAGGAAAAAAATGCTTGCACTACGAAGGCGAAATATGAGATGATCATCTTTAGTTAACTATTACGTGTAATTATATTCATGCAGTTATTCTACATGATTTATACTTGCGTCATATTTGCGTTAAAAGGTTATAGTAACACAAACCTCTTTCCATATATTTTTATATATGTGTATATATATTTGTTTAAAAAATTTTGCCTACCAAATTCCTCTGTCAGTTATTGGTCTACAGACATGAAACTTAATATAGAGGGTATTCGAACCCATTCGTAATTTTATATTTGTTTTTTAGCCGGGGAAAATCGATACAAAACTGAAAATTAAAAAATTCTAAAATTATGGCATTACGAATATGCATGCGTAACGTAATAGCTATTATTTCATGTTTTAATTTTTAGCCTTGCATCAAGGAAAAAGTAAATCGTAAGCTAAACGTTTTGGTTTCGATTCTCGGTAGTGGAACACGATATATATATATATATATATATATATATATATATATATATATATATATGTGTATATATATATATATATATATACACACACACACACACACACACACATATATATATATATATATATATATATATATATATATATTAACTTTTTAATCATTACTATACATTAGGTCCAATATAATAATACATACGAAATATCATATTTAATTGTATTTTACGACCGGGCAATGCCGGGTGGCCTGCTAACTTTTATTTTACTTATAAAACAGTAATATACGGACATGCAGGTTTCGAGGTGCTAACTTTCGTCAGCATAGCTTGACTGTTTCTAGAAATCGAACCACAGACCCTACGTATTTTGGTCTAGTACATTAACCGTTACGCCACAAATCGTACATTACTTTGTGTTACTTTTATCGCTTTTAAACTTATGCAGATTTTTTGTTGATTTTTAGACGATAATGCAGTCCATAACGTCTTCAACCTTGAAGATCTTTTTCCTTAGAAAATCGCCCATATTTTTTGGACGTAAACAAATATTAATTTAGTTATTTATTATTTTTATTTTACATATAAAGCAGTAATTTACAGACATGCATGTTTCGATGTGCTTCTTCTCATCAGCGGAGCTTGACTGTTTCTAGTAATCGAACCTTAGACAATGTATATTATGGTCAAGTGCGTTAACCATTACCCATGATAAAAATAAATGTAAACGATAAAAATAACACATAGTGACATAGGATTCGTTCGGTCTCTCTCGTTCTCTCTATCTCTCATCCGTTCTCTCGTCTGTTCGGTCCCTCTCATCCGTTCTCTCTATCTCTCGTCCGTTCTCTCTATCTCTCGTCCGTTCTCTCTATCTCTCGTCCGTTCTCTCTATCTCTCGTCCGTTCTCTCTAACTATCGTCCGTTCTATCCATCTCTCCTCCATTCTCCTTCTCGCTCTCGTTCTCTCTCACTCGTTCTCTCTGTTCCCCCCCCCCTCTCTCTCTCTCTTTCTTTTTTTTTTGTCGCTCTCACCGGCAATGAGAGTAGAGGGTGAGGATGAGTCAGCCTTCGATGATGTCTCCCCTAACCGGCGTCTAACTGACCCTCTTCATTTACAAGTCGTTAGTATTCCGTTGGACGCCATCTTCTGTCAATGCATTGCCAATTGTCTTGTATATGACACTAATTGGCTCGCCACCCCACCCACCACGGACTCCACCCACATCATTTTCTTGTTTTGAACCACGTCCCACCCTCTACATCCCGGAGTTGTTATGACTCGAACTCGATTCTTTGCAACCTCGGTCGCGCCACCCTCACCCCGCGAAATAAGCAAGGGTCTTCGCCAAGCTTGATAGAAGGTATTTCTTTAAATAGGGACACGCGTGGCCGCACTTGGAAGCACTGGCGGAAGGGGAAGGGGCGATGTAAATGTACCCTGGTCTGAGTGGAGATTGGGTTTTTTGTATTGCATACAAACATATCGATTCAACAATGTGCGAATCTATTTCTGTCGTTTATTTAAATTCATGTTTACCTTTGTGTACACAAATATAACGACGTGTTGCTGATGTTTGCTTCTTCTGGCATAAGGCCATGGGGATGTCAAAACTCTTTCCGGTGTTCATTTATTCTCAAACTATTGATTTACGTACCACGCCCTTGTAATTAACCCCTTTTCACGGAGTGACTTATTTGGGAGGGGGTATTTTCAGATGAATTTATTATTACTTTTCTAGAGTATTTTTTTATATATACGAGGGTCGTTACAAAAGTAAGACCTCCTATTTTTTTTTTAACTCAAAGCGTTGTAAGGGATATGAAGACGGGAGTGGTACCATTAAAACAAGCAATTATTTATGCTCAAGAATTTTTTTTTTCCATAGTCACCATGGAGGTGAAACATTCAGGTCATGAACGCATTAAGTTCAGTTATTACAACAATGCAATTTGCAATCCCTTCTGATCAATTCGGGCGAAATAAAAAGATAGAAGGCATTCCTTTTAGAACGCCACTCGTATAGAATTTATTCAAAGCTAGTAGGATTTGTGTCCTGGCGTTGCCCAGGAAAGTTTAGAAATCTTTTTAAAAAAAAATCTGTTTTCTTTTGTGTGTGTGGAGGGGGGTATGCATACTGATTGGTTTGTTTGGCCGCGGTATGTGTCGTGTGCGTATTGGACTGTTTTATTTGTATTTTCTCAATGTACAACTTGCCTCTCCGAAAGGGAAAAGTTAGAAACAATGTTGCGTTTTAATGTGGGTGTTACCTAGATCACACAAAAAAAAGTGCCTTCTGTGGGGGAAAAATAAAAATTGTTCCAGTCGAACAAGAATTTCTACTACACAAATCTAAGACAAAACAGGTACTACAAGTTGAACTTAAGCGTAACACACTTGACCTGCAGACATAACAATTCTAAATATATATATATATATATATATATATATATATATATATATATATAAATTAATTTGTGAATATCCCGAAGTCATTTATATTTTTTATCTTTCATAATATTTATTTTTGCCTTACACATGTTTCATTAAATAACGGAAAAAACATCAAACAGCTTATCAAGGACAGTTTATATGTTCCTCAGAATAAAAACAAACAATTCCGATTGTTTTTTCAGATTAAAGAGGATAAAAGCTGGTGAAAAAATATTGAAATTGTAAAAAAAAAATCCGATACAAAGCCTATCTAAGAACACTGCTAAATGCATAAAGTATATTTGCGTGAAAATTGCATGAAAATCGACCCAGCCGTTTCGGAATCTATAGGGAACAACCCCCCCATCACTCACTCACTCTCTCTCTCTCTCTCTCTTCTGGTGTATCTCTTCCCCTCTGTATATCTCTTAGCGGATTAAATAGTTAACATTAATAATTAATTGCCGTTATTTTTAATATCTGTTAATTAATTTTAATTTCACCGATTTTTAGTAATTATAATCCGTCGTTTTGGGTTTTTTGTATGTTTTTACTTTATTATTATTTCTGTAATATTTTAATTTTCTGTTGATCAAATATTTGTTGCTGTTAAATTATTTCTAGGTTAAATAACACCGGAGCTACCTTTTCAATTCCGTATTGTTTTGAGATAATGTAAAAATAGTGTTGTGAGGGGATAGGCGGGGCGAGATATGAATGTTGTGGTGGTGGTGGTGGTGGTGGTGTGGGGTGGTCTTTACAACATGAGAGACACAAATACAATAGACGGATGTGAGCAAAGAAGAAGAATGCAAAAGAAAGACGTATTAATCAAGTTGAATATGAAAATAACCAGTCCAGGTGAATTATAAAGATCGCGGCCGTAGAAGAACGCAAGTAAAAAATCTGTTTATGCAGTAAAAGTAGTTTCATGCTGTTTCCCTTAAATATTATTAATTGATATCATCTGTATATCTATAAAAATGAGTGTGTGTGAGAACACTTCTCAACCTATACACTCTACGAATTTTTAATTTACAAACTTGAAAGTTGGTATATAGGATTTTCAGACATGTGGATTTTTTAAAATTCGTTTTCATCAGGGAAAAAAGTTCTGCTAAGGGGTTACAATTAAAAAATTGGTACGTGGGTATCATCGAATTTTATCTGTTTGCTCACGGTTTCACGAATGCGCATGCGTGAATAATTCACATTACATATTCCTTATGTTAATAATAAGTAGTTTTTTTTTTCTTTCTCTTTTTTCCTTTTTTTTACTTACAATAACTAAACAGGGTAGAAAAAAATACTTGCATACACATGTCTCAGTTTCTGTATTAAATAAACTATAATATTTATGCGTATTTTCGACCGGACAACGCTGACAGCCGGCTAGTTAATAATAACTATTATTAAATCAAAATTCGTTACGAGTTTAAATTCGTATTTCGTTGTTAGATAAACATGATATCAGTTCAAATTTGGTGGCCATTTTTTTTGTCGATTTCTTTCACATAACGTAGCCACTCCTCAGACGTGCTTTTCTCAATTTTAGATGTAAAATACTAACTGAGTTTTCAGTGGAAGTGATTCTTTATTCAATAATTTATAACGAAAATAGCAACATAAAGCTTTAATGCATAAACAGGTGTTTTTCAGGTTCTTCTATCGCCGCGATGCTTATGAATCATCCTAATTTATTTGGACATAACCAAATACATTCTGGTTTGGTGATGACTAGGACTGTGACAATAACATATTCTTTTGTTTTGACTCTTAAGTATATATTCGTTAATATCTTATATGTTTTTATATAAACTGATGTGGTTCTCGGTTGATTGACTGTGTCTTACAATGTCGGATATATTCTTGAGTCAAAAGAATGAAAAGAATATTCTGTTGTCACAGCCCTAGTGATGACATCAAAGAGACATTCCTTTTAAGTGTCTTCTCCGTTTGATTTTTTCAGCGATGACGGTCGGGTGTGAATGTTGCACTGAAAATAAAAAACAGCTCGACGAATTAAAAAAAAAAAAAAAAAGATATTTTCCCCAAAAAGACAGGACATAGGTAATTACAAGTGTCGTACTTCGTTATTGTTTTAAAAGGAACAGTGGATTATTTTTATTAAAACAGTTTCTTTTTGACTTGTGTTTTCTGTTTAGCAGAAGTCTTGCCAAATCTTACCGGTGTATACGTAAATTCCAGTTTAATTTTACAACTCTACATAAAAAAAAACTAGTCTTAAGTTTGAAATTTAAAATATAGAAAATTTAAAGGAAGGACTTACAAATATATTTGAATTATGACATTTTATTAAAAACGGTATTTGTGCCCTGGTAGGCCAAAATGAAGACTTAAAAAATTTAGTTTTTATGAGTATTTGGGTCTGTTTTAAACGAATATCACATTTAAAGTAGTCGCCAGAAGGTAGTTCTTAAAATATTAAGACATTCATTTTCCGATATTTTGTCTATAAATTCACTGGTCGCCATTTTGGAGTCCATAGAAAATAAAAACACACAAAGTTCTTTTTTATATAATAGTAACGATATCTATTCTCTCTCTTCCTAACTCTCTCCTGTGATTATATCCCCCTCCTCTCCTGGAATATCTTCCTTCCTCTCTCTCCCTTCTCTCTCTCTCTCTCTCTCTCTCTCTCTCATTCTCTCCCTTCTCTTTCTTCCATTCTCCCTCTTCTCTCTCTTCCATTCTCCCTCTTCTCTCTCTTCCATTCTCCCTCTTCTCTCTCTCCCCTTCTCTCCCTCACTCCATCTCTCTCTCCTCCCTTTCTTTCTCCGTCTCTATCTCTTCTTCTCCCCCTTTCTCTCCTCTTCTCGCCCCCTCTCTCTTTCTCTTTTCTTGAGTATCCCTCCTTCTCCCTCCCTCTGTTTTTCCTAACGGATCGATTAATCATCATTATTAATTGATTGCCTTTATCTCTTCTCTATCTTTTCTATCTATCTATCTATCTATCTTCTTCTATTCTTCTATCTATCTATCTATCTTGTATCTATCTTTTATATAAATTAGGATTCAAAGTCGAGACATTATATGCAAACGTAATGTGCACAAACTGCAGCACAGGATCTGACGTGTGCTATAGGCCTATTACCCTTACAATTCCTCGATAACCGTACATTCCTATATTTTCCCGGTGAGAGTTTACTGCCAAAACCGGTTAGAATCAATGGAAGTGGTAAAATCTCTTATCTCTATTAAATTCCTACTACTCCTACTACCACTTAACACCGCTGAGAACGCGTCCACAAGGAACAGTGGGATTAAACACCGGTTTGGAATCGTAAAGGGTTATTAAAGCCATTTTTCTTTTCTTTTTTTTTTTTTCGCTTCTCTCCCATAAAAAAAAAAAGATTTGTTGTCCGATTTACACTATCTTTTGAATTTTTGCTTTTTTTCCTTTACCGTAAAACGCAAACTGCGTGAATACTCGGATTTTACTTTCGGTTTTGACAACTCTAACCGCGGAATCTGTCTATGAGCTTTATTTATTAGTACTTCCCACTAAAAACTTATTAAATAAACAATTTCTTAGTTACCATTTATTATTCGAATGCAACGATACCGTGATGTTACTTACATTTTACTTAAAAAACAAAATAAATAAATAAATAAATGCGCTAAACGTCCGATTAAGATTAAATTGTTTTGTTTTGCTTTTCTTTCTTCCGTAAGACACACACTGCGAGACAACTAAGTTTATACTTCCGGTTTTGACGACTCCAACCGAGGAATCTAAATATGAGTTTCATTTATTACTGCTTTTAACTACACAATTTTTTTTAAACTAACATCTCCTTTCTTACAAATTACTATTACAACGCAACCATATCGTGAAATTACTTGCATTACACTTGAAAATCAAAAGCAAAAACAATACCATTAACTGCGAACCGACGATTCTAACATTTACTATTTAATTTTATTATTTACATATTTAGATTGTTTAATTACTTGCATTTAAATTGAAAAACAAAAACAAAAGAAAGAACCAGATAGAACATTATGATTGCTTCTTCGTTGCTAAACAATTCTGTACGTGTTTACATTAACATTTATGAATGCTTCTTCTTCATTAACGAAATTACATTTGCTACATACTGAGTTTCCCACAACTTTTCCGTCAGGGGAGGCAGGTAAGGGTTAGTATCTTTCAACAGAGTCCGCGACCATTTGTCTTCTCCAAAATACAGGCATAAACAATGTGTTCTTTACCTGTATCTTTCAAACATACAACTGCTGGCGGACACCGTTGATTACGTGACGTTCGCGAAAGTCAGTTCAAACTAAGAAAAAAAACAAAAAAACTCTGACACTGTTTCAGATAGTTAACATATTCAACAGAGCCCACGACCTTTTGTCTTCTCCAAATACAGATATAAACACTGTGTTCTTCCAGATAATTAAACATTTTACATTAAATAAAAACACTAAAATATCTAGCCATTACGTACTGCAAGAGTACCACTTCTTACATTTCCGCATTTTTTTCTTTTCTTTTTTTTGGGGGGGGGTCGATTGCTGTACTAAGAATATAAGACACAGGCATTTTCTCTTTTTATTAGATTTTTCCATTACACCAAATTGAGCCACAGCAACGCGTGGCAGGGTACAGCTAGTTTTTAATATTTGTTTATTAATTTTAATTTCACCGATTTTAGATGATTATAATCCATTGTTTTTACTTAAATATTATTTCTATAATATTTTATTTTTCTGGTAATTAAATATTTGCTGCTTTTAAATTATTTCCAGATTATATATATATATATATATATATATATATATATATATATAATGTGTGTTAATTATATCTTATGGAAAACAAAGCCATTTCGAAAAGAAGTATGTAATTTTAAAATAAAAACACTTCTTAAGTCGTGTTTTAAAATTAAACTGTAATTTATGTAAATTTTAACCAGAATGAATTTTTTCTCGGTATAACACCGGCAAGACTTCCGCTAAGCAGAAAGCGGAAGTCGAAAAGAAACTGTTTTAGTAAAAATACCTGAAGAGTGCCTTCAAAAGGACACAATTGTTTTGAAAGATCGGTCGACTCAGCGACTACACAAGCGGAGATCGTCGACAGTCAGACGAAATCGCTAGAGCATATGAAAAAAAAAAAAAAAACTTGACAAAATTAAGAATCTTTCTCTCTACTATTATATGAAAATAACTTTGTGTCAGTGAGAAAGAAAGAGTTCGTTTCCTATGAACTTCTAAACGGCTTGACCGATTTTTTTATTTATTTCACGCATATATAATTTATAACCCTGGCAGTATTCTTAGATAGGTTTGATATCAGAATGTCTTCGATAATTTGTGATAATTGGAAAATCCGATAAAAGAAGGAACAGGCGATTTTGACTAAAGTTAACGCTTTATACAACCTAACATCGCAAGTGCAATTTGCAAATTTTTATTACCGCAAAAGCAGAAAGGCCAGGCATATAAAATTAACAGTAGGTTCATGATATGACAAGGACGCGTTTGAAATGAATGTTTCTCTAAAGAGTACAATTGAACCGTGATACTTAACTTTTGCATTTTAAACCTAAATTCAAGCTATTGTATAAAAAATACTTTTATAAAATCAACAGTAGGTTCTCTACAGTGCAATGTAAACTAGAATGAACTACGCCACTGCTGAGAGGCATGTGAAGCTTCCTCCAATTAGAGCAGGCAATTAATCGATTGGATTGAAAGGTGGGTGATTTAATCGATTTCGATGTCAATAAAAATATGGGAGTGTAAAACATTCATTGGTCCTTATTCAATCCTGGACAACGTCGGGTCTCCCTGCTAGTTAAAAAACTATTGTTCTACTATGCTATCGGCGGTATAAAACGTACTTATTAAAAAAAAAAAAAAAAAATCCGAATAGTAATATGAAACAGTTGTAAAATAACACCTGAAAATCTGATGATGTCATTGATAAAAAAATAAAAAATTATAATTAAAACAACATAGCTGATAAGTTTTAGATTTTTCTTTATAACAAATACTAGCCTGTATGTCCGGCGTTGCCTTGGGTGTTTGGAGGTGTGTGTTAAGAAGAAAAAAAAGTGGTAGTAGGCAGGCTCGAACCTGTGACGCGAAAGTGGAAAAGAAAGTGAAAGAAAATCTGACGTCATACCGCTACTCCATGACGCGACCGGAAGTTCGGAACGTTAAAATTAGGCAAAATCAGTCCAACTGATACGATGACTTGCAAAAATGGCTCGCAAGAAATCGATCCCTCCTTATAGAAAACTGCTCCGTTTAAGGGTAGAAGAATTAATGTTTTTGGCCAATTTTTCGATATTTGTCGTCCAAGGCGTCGAGCTTCAAAACGATACCGATCTCGTGAAAATCCGCCCCCTCTGTCGAAAGTTTTAGACATACATACATACATACTATAGACTAGCCTGGGTTCCCGGCATTACCCGAGTCTTTGGAGGTGTGTATTGAGCAAAAAAAAAAAAAAAAAAATTGGTAGTAGGCAGGCAGGCTCGAACCCGTACTGCAAAAGAGGAAAAGAACGTGGAAAAAAGTGACGTTTTTGCCGTTGCGTCCATTGCGAAACTGGAAGTGTCGAATGTTTAAATTAAGGCTAGTCAATCGAAAAGAGGGAATGACTTTCAAAAATATCACCGAAGAAAGCGACCACTCCTTGTAGAAAAGTGGCCAGTTGAGGGTGAAAGAATTAATGTTTTTAGCCAATTTTTCGATATTTGTCGTCCGAAGGGTCGACCTTCAAAACGATACTTATCTCATGAAAATCTGTTTCCTATGTCGAAAATTTTAGGCATACATACATACATTTAAACAAACTGGTGAGATTTATATTATAGATAACTAATTGTCTTTATCTTTTAGACGACACTACAAACCCGGAAATTTTCTGTCGTAACAAATAAATCTATATAAGTGACTTTGCGTGTGTGTGGAACGGTTTATACCAAACTACACTATCACTTTTGTGTTTACAGGCTTTAAACTTGATAAATAGGGGATTCGGACCTGTGGAATAAATTTGGTTTTTAGCAGGTTAAGGGGTCAAAATTGAAAAATTGGAAGTCGTAAGTCGACTTAAAGTGCTCCACTACGCATGAGCAAATATACTTTTATACGTTAAACTGCTTTAATTTTGAAAGTTTTGATATTTTTCCGTTGTTAGGCTATATAGTAGTGAATACCGCTGCACTAGCAGTATCAGAAAATCGTCATTAAAATGCGTGATGAAAACTTTAATATTTAGACTTACTATCTTTCGAAGCTTGTAACTACTTGAAAAATGTAATTCAATCCCTAATTTTTTTCAATAAAAGGAGCAAAGACCAAATTTTAAAATAATATCAGGTTAATAGCAAAATATGCAATATGTTCTTTTTAAATCAGTTTTCTTTAAAAAATGATTTCAAGAAAATCAACGAATTTTAACTTACTTCGAATATTTATATATATATATATATATATATATATATATATATATATATATATATATAAATTCCAAAAAATCACTTAACCTATAAAAAAATACTAATCAATGGGTATTTCCATTCTTCATTGTTAAGAATTTATCCATATTTATATTTTATATTCCATGTCCTTTTTAAATAAAATACATTTTTAAGCGAATATTAAAAAATAGCGCGACATCAGATGTTTCAGAAGTGTAATAAAGGGAGACAAATGTCTCCTTTTATTCGAGTTAAGAACTACGGTGGCCTGTAAGAGCCGGAATTAATCTCACTTTCTATTGCTGGCTGTAAACAAAACAGTCAATATGGGCCATCGTATTTGAAAAATGATCCCATTTCACTTATCAGTGTTTGCCGATAAAAAAAATTCCACTCGGCCGATTTTTGATCGTTTTTTTTTTTTCTCTTAAAGAAACACATGAGTTTTTATTTAATATATTTTATTTCGTCTTTATGGAGTGATTTTTTTATCTAAAAAAAACATTGAATGAAGAAGAAAAAATTGTTATAGGTATTCAATGTTTTTAGGATAAAATTGTAAAAATGTGGGGTTTCACTTTAAAAAATCAACATGTTTTTTTTAAAAAAAAGGTTTTAAACTTTTGACTTTACAGGTACATTTGCACAAAACTATTTTTTTCTTTTAAATTAGATTATTTTATTTATTGATTTTTTATCTTCAATTTGTGATATATAAATCTGGGGTGAGAAAATTATTTTCATTTTAATTGACATTTCAAAATGGAGGGGGTAAATTAAAAAAAAAAAAACGTTTGTCTAGAATATTATAATCGGTTTATTGGAAAGAGAATAAAATTTTGCATTAAACCTATAAATATTGTAAAAAATTGGACAAATAGAAAAATTTTGATAAATTTAAGTCGTAAAATTCAATTCATTTTATTACGTAAAAAATGGCTACACGAGCGCGCGCAGGCACTTTGTAAACACTTTTTGAAAAAAATAATATTTCTATTATTTTTCAAAAAACTTTAATATTTTATTTTGGAAGTATATTACATAAAGAAATTAAACAAACCACTTTAAAACGAGAAATTACGAGTCTTTTTTTAAATATTTTATTCGCAGTTTTGTGTTAAGAGTGTCAAAAATTCCCCCAAAAATCTGACACACCTACCGCTGCAGGCGCTGCACTGCTAAATGTTTTGGTTTCGATTTTAGCTGACGACATCCAATTCGGTATTAATTCAGATTGGCGCTTAAGGCAATAACCAAAAATTGATGAAAAACTTTTATCGTGTACCTACTTGTCACGGAATGAAGATGGTATATTCTAAAAATGACAAAAATTGATCAAGTATTTTTTTATTTTTTTCAAACAACAAATTTGCCATTTTTTTACTTATAAGTGAAGGCCGAACCCATTTTAATATTCAATATTTTTTAAAACTTTTATAAAACGACCGTTGTAAAAAAATGTTTTCATAATTTAAAAATTTTATTTTCCGAAAAAATAAAAATAAAAACCATACACGTTAACGAATTATTGTTTTGTTTTAAATCTTACGTTTCAGAGTTTTGTCCGAAACAATAAAAAAATTTTAATAAAAATCGGTTGTCTCCCTTTGATTTTATTATCGCCGCTACTTCACTCCTCCCTTTTTGACACGAAGTAAAATTTGATTTTCTTGAATTAAAAAAAAAAAAAAAATACTTGATCAAATTATGTGATTTTTGGAATTTTTCATTTTCGTTGTGTGACTGGAACGTACAACAACCAGACTTTTCTGTACTTTAAATTGCCGCCATAAGTGCCACTCTGAATAAGCACCCCTAAGCCATTTATTAAACTTTTGAAATCACAAATATATATTGGGTACAATATAATAATCAAGAGAGAATTGGCTCTATAATAATGAACACAAAACTTGCAATTTCGATGTAAAAAATGTTCACATGACACACCATTTGTGAAAGATATATGAAATTATAAGCTTAATTCAAATGATCTAAGTCATTCCTGTCTTAAATTGAGGAATATAGTTGTTGTCTAACAACTAAAAGTTTATTTCTTTTTCTGTATAAGTTTTAAAATGTGCAAATAAGAATTAAAAATTAAGAGGGCTTCATTGCATCTCAGTAAACAACGAATACGTACAATAGTAAATATAAATAAAATCCCATGTATATTTATCAAAGTTATGTATGAACGAGAAACACGCAGACACACGCGACCTTTTCTGGCTGTTTTATTAATGGGAGTTAGCTTTTTTTGTAATTGATTAGTCTAAATGCAAGTTAATAAAAATGTTTTAATTATTCTGAAATAATGGCGAAAATTTAACAATCATTTTTTTCTTTTGAAATAACTTCCAGATTTTAAATTTCAATTAGCTTGATTAAATAAAATACAAAATATTTCACTCTCGTTTCCTTTGTTTGTATTTTTCTAATTCTTCTCTCTCTCTCTCTCTCTCTCTCTCTCTCTCTCTCTCTCTCTCTCTCTCTCTCTCTCTCTCTCTCTCTCAGTCTTTTTATCCCTTACTTCTTCCTGATTCTTTCTTCTCTTATTTGCTCTGCCTGTCACTCTTTCAACCACCCCTTTCCTCTTTTTTATACTCTTCCTACTCCTTCCCTGTTAAATCTACCTCCTCCCCTACCCTTTCCAATCGTCTTTCTCATCCCAAGTTCATCCCTACCCACACGCTAAAAAATGGCTGACGAGTGCAGCGGAACAACCAAACAAGTTCAAACTATACACAGACGGAACAAATGTCTCCAAAACTGATTGTATTCCTTTTATTCTCTTTAAAAATAGGAAAGAAAATCTGCTTTTTAAATAATCACTTTTTCAGGTTTCCATTTAATTCTAATGCTGCAAGAATTTCCCTTCATTTTCCACCGTTTTCCAACTTCCACGCTGTCCGATTCTACAGACATCTTCACGGCCTGTAATGATTGTCAACCGTATCAGAGTTAACGATTACAAATTGCGATGCGAGTTAAAACAACTTCCGATTTTCACGTACAAGATTTAATTTTTCAAAAAAGCACGAAGATTTAGTCAGCCATTAAAACTTAAAATTCATTATTTTGTAGAAATAAAATATAATTTTTTTTCTGCTATCGAAGTTCGGTGTTTTAAGTACAAACAAAGTGGTTAATAAGATTTTTAACATCACTAGCAGACTGCCCGGTTGTAAAATACGCATAAATATTATATTTTAATTCATACAGAAACTGAGACATATGCATGCGAGTATTATGTTTTCTCTAAATAGTCCACTTCTTTTAAGTAAAAAAAAAAAAAAAAAAATACTCACGCTTAGATGGAAACCAAAACCTAAAGACAGTGAGTCAAGTACAATAACCATTAGGCCAGCTTGACACATAAATATATAAATATATCTCGGGTCCTTTTGTTCGCGACACCCTGACTAACAGCTCCATTTATTGTCTGGCCCAGTGAACAACTTCTTGTCAATTGTTTTGCCGGTAAACTAATTTATTTTACCTTTGTTTACCAATAAAATTATTTCCTTGTGTCTTTTGTCACACTTTTTTTCTTTCCTTTTTTTCCCTTTGAGAGGGGTTGATGACAACGTTGATAATATTATTCATACCTGTGACGATAAGAAAATATCGTATTCCAAAAATCTCGTTCATTGATCAAGTAGTTTTATTTTATTTATAAAGAAAATCATTTGTAAGCGAATTTGACTGTTGCCGATGTCCCCATATTAAGAATGCCTTTCTAAAATGTCGCAAGTTTAAATTATTTGGAGTCATCGCCTTTGTGTTCAGTCTATTTTTGAATATGGTCTCACGATGTTCACTTCGCCATAAAATTTGATTTTATTTAAAAATAAAACTATTTTATGAATTTGCGTAATTTTTGGTGTACGGTGTTTTTATTTTTGTTATGAGTACGTGCATTATACAACTTTTTCTTTATTTTTGGAGTTAATATGGGGAAATTCTAGACAATCACCGAGAGTTGTGCTATTTTAAGCCTGCTTTGCAACGCGAGGAATGGTAAAATACATTACTTGGATGTTATCCTTCTGTTTTTCCTTCTCTAGTCGTCTAGCTTCATCCCCCCCCTTTTAAAAAGCAAATCTCATAGAGAAAAGGAAAGCGGGTTTACATAGAAAAGTTGCTTATAACTACGTCCACAAACCCAGATCACATGACCAGCTGCCACATAAATAACTATCATAACTTCAGCCAGCTATTGACTGATGTCACTAAAAGTTCTATTCCATTATTTTGAAGTATTAAAGTCTAACACGAAAATGTTTTTCTACTCTCGAATTAAAAAAAAAAAGTTCTAGTTTTTCTGTATAAGTTCAACGTATGTGGATGTACAATCCAGCTTTGTCCTTTTCCAGCGTTTTGGAGTTGATATCGCATCTGAAACGTGCTGTTGTCTAACGTAAAACTGCGTAAAGAAAAGAAAAAGATTGAAGCTAGCAAATACGAAATGCAATTGCTTAACATGTCAGCAATCCTTGTTTTATGGAAATTGCTCCAGACAAGGCATAAAGCCATTTGATCTAAGCAGCTTAAAAACACTTTTTCTCGCCGTTTAAAGCTTGTTATAAACCCTAGAGATACATCTCTTACTGCATTTTTTAAATTGTGTGAACAAGATAATTTTGTAAAAAAAAAAAAACTCTTGTTTTATAATCAGGTTCCATCTTATTACACATGAAGTAACAAGATATGTAGAGAAAAAAAAACAAAGAGCTAACGTTGAAGGTCATCGACGTGTAAAATTCGACACTACCATTGGAAGAGTTTCCTCTGTGCACCCTCGTCACTAGGAATGCTTCTTTTTTTTAAGACTCCTTCGTCATGAAATATAAGGACCGACTTCATTTACATTTCTAAGAACTATTCATTGACAAAGTGTGGGCAAATATTATACTGCTTTACATGGTTTTACGTTCTCTTTGCAATTGAGAAATTGAAATAGGTCAATGGCCCCGGTTTCTTTTTTTTTCTGCTTTTCTAAAAACATATATTTTGTTGGACACTCTTAGCTATGAAGGACAACAAAGTTGATATAAAAAATATATATTTCTGCAAAATTTTACTTTTCTTTTAATCATATTTGGCTTTGATTTCGATACCCCAAAATTTAAAGTTATTTCTTTATACAGACGCCCCCTTTTCGTGACCTTTCATACTGTCATACACCAAGGTTTATTCTTTTAAGGATTTGTTTTAACCCAGTCAGTGTACTTCTGCTAATAAATATATATATATATATATATATATATATATATATATATATATATATATATATATATATATATAATTATTTCCACAGCCCAAAGAACGCCGCAGCCCACAAGAGCCACGCCAGCCAACGAACCGGCGTGGCTCTTGTGGGCTGCGGCGTTCTTTGGGCTGTGGAAATAATTATATATAATCTCTCACATTTCTAAATATATATATATATATATATATATATATATATATATATATATATATATATATATATATATATATATATCGTAACCTTTATATTTAAGCGAATTGCGTTACCCCTCATAAATACCTCGCAAGAGAAAAACTCCTTTTCACTGGGAAACTCATTTTATCTGGGCTGTTTATTTTCGACGCATATTTATTTTAGTCCGTTTTTCTTTGATGCCAAACTAATGCAAAATCCTTCTTTGAGATTTGTAAATGCCAGCTTTGAATTCCGCTCATCTCTTTCATGGTTATTTTTAAGTCTAGTTCAATTTTCACATTATATAAAATCGACTACAACAGAATTAAATGACCGATATGAAAGAAAGAGTAGATGTTATAACAATATTTATATATCATCGTATTTTGGGATTGTTATTGCCGCCATAGGAGGAGAGAGGTTTCGTATTTTAATTTGTGTATGTCCGCAAGGACCCGTGATGAAACGGATAAATTATTTGGTAAAATGCAGTTGTAAGTGGCACTATTGGAGGTTGAAAGGTCAATCCTTATTGCGACTCCATCATGAATGACGAATTTGGTTCCGTTGGAAATTACGTGCAGATTTCCGAGTTCAACAAGATACATCTGAATAATGTCGGAGGTTACGCCGGCGGAAACGTTGTGAAAAATAACACTCAAGATGAGGATAGTAGTCCGTATAATCCAAATAACTAATTCTCATATATATATTCCAAATAAATTTTCGATTCCGATTATTTATAAATCGCTAAATATTTAATTATAAAGTTATTTTTCACGATTACCGTAAAAACATGTTCAATTGGTAATTATCTTAGTATTATTTTTTTTTTTATTTTTTTTTTTTTTTAGAAAATCAAATAAAAAGGCCAATTAAAAGAATAGTTTTGGGCATCGGAAAATAGGCACAAATTGTTCCGATAGCGAGTCCGATACCACAAAAAATTCAGATCTTTTCGATTTCGATCAATCGTCCCAACACTAATATATATATATATATATATATATATATATATGAGAGAGAGAGAGAGAGAGCATAAGCCTTATGAATCCTAGCGTGGATGAAACGCGGAATATTCTGTGTAGGTTAATTGCCATATATATTTTATAACATATATATATATATATATATATATATATATATATATATATATATATATATATATTACTGTTTCTTGTAACTTATCTGGAGAAAAAAAGAACTGCCGCAACTATTTTCCTACAAGGTTGATTGAATTGTAGCGCAATAAGAAATATCTCTTCCTCTAAAGTCTCGCCGAAAAAAAAAATCTGAGTAGTTGAATCAATGTAGGGTTGGAGGAGAGATAGCTAAGAGATGTGTGATTTGTTCAGTTAATTATAAATTAAGACTAATTGGGACGATTAAAACAACTTCTTTTTAAATCTAACTCAATCGCAGAACTAAAGTATATTTAAGACTGTATTTTTTCGTGTTAATATATCTATGTAATTTGAAAACGCTGTGGACCTTAGGTTCATCTCGTCGCTTACGATCGGGCGATTCCATCTTTTAAAAGAAGAGATGACAGGTGAGTCCTGGTCAAAGTCATAAGACCACTTAAGAAAATAAGCGTTTACGCATATTATCGAATTTTTAATCAAACAAATGGTTGAAACCATTGCCTAAAGGGAAAATATGATGGGGAAAAAAATGAAATCTGCTTCACCCTGATCTAATAATTATATTTAAAAAAAAAAAAAAAAAGCATTTTCACCTGGTCAAAATGATAAGACCACTGATTATTTATCTAACAAAAGGCAATTATAAATTACTAAAGAAGGTCTCAGTATTTAGTATAGCCTCCATTATTACGAATTACTTCAAAAATTCACTTCGGCATGCTTGCAACTAAGTTTTTTATCAGTTGCGAAGGAATTTTATCCCATGTACTGAAAACTGAATCAGAAAGTGCCTTTATCGAATCATACTGGGTTCCATCATTGAACACTTCTTTTGCCATCCATCCCCAAAGATTTTCAATGGGATTGAGGTCCGGAGAACATGCTGGATGATCTAACAATTCTATATTATTTGAAGAAAAGTATTCTCGTGCTTGTCGAGAAGTGTGTATCGCAGCGTTGTCTTGCTGGAAAATCCAATTTCTTCCACACAGACGTTGACCTTCAGTCCTGATAGAAGCATTTTCATGCATTGAAATGTACTTCAATGATGTTTGCCGGCCTTTCACTACTTGCAACTTTAGGGTCCCAGCTGACGAGAAAGCACCCCGGATCATTAAAGACCCTCCTCCACTATGCCAAGTTGAAAAAGTCTCTTTGGGCAGATTTTTATCATGCCAATAGTCTTGAAATCCATCTGGACCATCTAGATGAAACTTTTTCTTATCGGAGAAAATTACATTTTCCCACTTCTCTTCATCCCAAGTCTGGTATTTGGCAGTTTTGTGCTGTTCAAGAAGACGTGGTTTCTGCAGTCGCTTTAAATGATTGAAACCCTTCATTTTCAGATGCCTTCTGATGGTTTTAGGACTATATTCTGCTGCTGTTTGGCTTTTCAATCGACTGGAGCTCATACTGGATTTTTTGTAACTTCTTCTGATACGGCGATCCAGTGATGGGGTTATTTTTTTTTGGTCGACCTGGACTCCTTTTGTGCGCATATTGATCTGGATTTTTTGCTACGATTCACTTCGTTTGCAATGAATCTATGGGAGAGTCCACCCCTATTAAGCTCAAAGATCCTTCCTCTCTCAAATTCTGATGATGGTTTCCCTTTTGCCATTTATAATTTAGTAAGATGTTTTTTATCCACTAACAAGTTGCTTTTAGTAACATAGAAAGCTTTTCGTGTTCATTTTAAAAAAAAACTAGCCGATTTTATTAAAGTGGTCTTATCATTTTGACCAGGGGAAAATGTTTTTTTTTTTTTTTTTTTTTTTTAAATAATTATTAGATCAGGGTTAAGGTTTCGAATGAAGCAAATTTCATCTTTTTCCATCATATTTTCCCTTTTGGCAATGGTTTTAACCATTTGTTTGATTAAAAATTCGATATTATGCGTAAACGCTTACTTTCTTAAGTGGTCTTATGATTTTGACCAGGACTGTATATATATATATATATATATATATATATATATATATATATATAATGCACGTAGGCGTGGCCCAGTTGCTAAGGAGTGAGGATGGAGAGTTGTATGGTTTGGTTTCGATTCTAGCTAGTAGCACCGAAGTTGTATGTATATTTGTGTTCTCGTATTGACGAACCGTTCTAAAAAAAAAAAAAAATAAATAAATAAAAAAGATGGGTTGTTAGCATATAACATGTACGTTTATTGAACGTGTGTCGGTGACAGGATAGACATTAAAGGAAGCTTGAAGTCACGTAAACACATAAATACACACAAAAAGAACATGCCAACAGCTTCTACAAATTTGCTTGGTTTAATGATTTTTTTATTTTTAAAGACAAACAAAAAAAATCGCATTTTTATTTCCTTTTAATATTTTCGTCGCTATCTTTTATTTATTATTCCACATTGATTTTTGCCACGCAACAGCGGATGTATTGTTATTATTTGCAGCAGCGAAGTTAAGTTTCTTTCTCGTAAACCGGAAGTGACTGACTTCAGCTAGACCCCTACGTTAAGGAGTATGAAAGTAGGCGGTTGGGGGTTAACAAAAAGATGACTTTTTTTAGTAAAATAAGTTTCATCAAATGGCTTTCGTCTTGCCGGCGGGACAGCAGATCAAAATTGAAACGACAGCATCGAATGTAAGTTTTCCTTATCTTATACTTATCTTTCTCAAGGGTGTAGCCAGGGAGGACTGTGTGTGGGGTGGGGGGATCCAAACTTTCGCAGCAAACATTTTACAAAATATAGCGTTTTGTTCATTTCAGTAAAGTTTCGTATCCTTCGTTTTTTATTATAATTAGGGCAACCTAAAAATTGCAATCAATGCTCGTTGATTGCTTTTATAACGTGAAATTTAAATATTTTGATTGGTTTATGAAGTTTTGCGTATAATTACTTTGTTAAATTTATCAATCTGCTAAAAAAAATGCGATTTTGGGGTTACTCGAATTATAAATTTTCATGTTTCATAGGTTCTTATTTTAAGCCTTTGTATATTTTGCCACATTCTGGTTGTAATTCAATAATTATAGATGTACGAAGCATATTGAAAAATAAACGAAACGAAAAAGTTTCGTTTCGTTTTCGTACAAAAAAATAAAAATAAAAACTAAAATAAATTAGTAAATATTTTGAATGAAACAAAACGAATCAAACTCTCCAAAATTTCAGTTTATAGGTAGGTAAACTGAGGTGTTATTTTGTAAATGGCAAGCAAAATCGACTCGCAAGCAGTAAATAATTCCTCCATTAGCAGGAAAATTATTTACAACACAATTGTCTGTCTGCCTATCTCTGCCTGCCCTACTGGCACTTTAAATTAGGGGAAAAATTTCTGTCGACTTCACCGAGGGGTGGGAGCACGGAAAGCACGGCTGGCTACGACCTTATTCTTTTCCCGTTTACCGAATCAGAAACAAGGGTTGACATTACGTTCTGCCGTTGAGTTGTGTTTTTGTTAGCAGATAAATGTTATGACTTAGAAAAATGTGCCCTTCTCCGAGAAAGACCCAACCTCCGACCTCGTCACCCATTTTTTCCCCCGATTTTTCTCAAGGGGTTAGTGTTTAATTTGTTTTCTCTCAAAAACCGGGGCCTGTTTGTTGACCAAAGTAATTAAATTGCACTTAAAGGGCGGGACAAGAAATCTTTTACTCCCACCCCACCCCGGTGAGATAGTACTCTCCACCCCCTCGACACGCGATTGTTGGGCCGTTCTCTTAAAAATACCTAAAATTCTACCCCCCCCTTATTTAAATTAGTTTTGTTTTAAATAGCAAGAATCAGTATAAACACAGTCATGAAATAGCATACAGTTTCGCTTCAGGTGTAAATAGCATGTTGGTTAGTGTGTCACGCTATAGGTTGAAATAGCATGTTGGTTGGTCTTGTCACGCTATAGCTTGAAATAGCATTTTTGATCAATTTGTCATGCTATAGGTTGAAATAGCATTTTGGTTGGTCTGTCACGCTCTAGGTTGAAATAACATGTTGGTTGGTCTGCCATCCTTCATGTTGAAATAGCATATGACGCTTAAAGTGTTTTATCGCTAACCGCTGTCATTTAATGGGCGCATCTTAAAAATATCCTTTCTTGTTTCTTCCTTGGCCGAGTTACTGCTGTGAAAGCTGACAGCCCGAGAGAAAGGAGGGGGAATGCTGATAACACCAGTGATACCTTTTGCCTGTTCCCTAGGAAAATGAGGCTTGGTCGGTAGTGAGGGCGGGGCAGGTTCTCGGGTGGCAGAGTCCCCACAGATGGAATCGGATCGAATTTCTCATTTTCTGTTTTTATTACGTGTTTGTGGCTAAGGAGTTTTTTAGTAAAGCATCGTCTCTCGGCTTCTGTTTCTTTCTTTCTTTTTTTTTTTTTTTTTTGTTTTACGACCCCCTTCTTTGTCTTTCACATATTCGATATTTACCAAACCCAGTTGTTACTCTGTTTCACAACTAAATGAAGCTTTTGGAGGTGGGGGTGGGTGAAGTCGTTTATCAATTTATGCAAAAAGTTGAATGTGTGTGTGTGTGGGGGGGGGTACTTAAAAAAAATGAACGTTTTAAATGTTGACCTAATTCATCTATTAATCCCGGTCGGTGCAATGGTCGTGATAAGACAGAGCAGACCGTAGACCAAAAAGGGTGGTTGGTTCTACACAAAGCCTTCACTACTACAAACAAATCAGCTGTGTGGATTTCTGAACAACTTAGTCGTTGTAACGGACCCCATGCGTCCAAATAAATGGAATTATCATCGACACTTGTACAGTTTAATCAAGACATTAAAAAAATGAAAATATCGAAAAAAGATTATATTGTACGTATCCGTTTTGGACTGAAGATCTCTGAAAAAGAATTTCATTTAATTTGATCGAGTAGATTTTTTTTGTTGTGTGTGTGTGTGTGTGTGTGTGTTTTTACAGCGTTCTTATGAGCGTTTTTACACGTTCTTATGAGAGCGCGTGGAAGTCAGCCATTGTGAAATTTGCTGAAGCTGAACAGCATGCCACGGGGAGATAACTCAATGTAAAGTGCCGACACCCATCTCCCATCATTAATTCTAGCTTTTCTTCCTAAAAATCGAACCTTTTGCTCGGTATCATAACAAATTGTTTTTTCGCTGTAAAAAAAAAAAAAAAAAAAAAAAAACTACTTGATGAAATTAAGTGAATTTTTTTTTTCGGAGAACTTCATTTCATAACGGACACGTGAAATATATAACCCTTTTTCGACATTTTCATTTTTAATGTCTTGACTAAACTGTACAAGTACCTTATCATCAATTCATCTGCGTAACTAGTATTAGAAAATACTCCACAAACTCAACCATCAAGCTGATTCCAGATGCATGGAGTATCATTGCCATATCTAGGTTGGTGTACTGTTATGGGCTTAAATGGTAATAAACGAAAGGAACCCAGGATTTTTAGGAACGAAACATGTATTCAGATAGATTACAAGCAAGGTGAGTTGAGCAAATCCATTCCTCGACGGTAGGACGTTTGCACACGTCCAGCTTGGTCGCGTGCCAATCTCAGACTGCCCAGAACGTGTACTCGACACCGGAAGTGACGTCACTAGAGGAACCACCAGTCTCTCTTTCTCTCTTGGACAGAGAACAAAAAATGTTATTTCTAACCTCCTGCACTGTCTGCCAAGTTCCGGCTCCTGCATTACTGCAGATTGCACCCATGTGCTTATTTTACAAGTACTTCCACGGAATGTGCACCGTTGAACGTAATGAACTTGTACCCTCTCAACATAAATACCCTTGAATAATCGACCTATTAGGAAAAGCCTATTCTTTCGCTGTATGCGTCCCCAGACACTGGAAAGCTTTCTACTCTAATAGCTTCTTTCCTTACATTGCTTATCTTTGGAATTCCATCCATGTTCCCTCTTTCGCCGATTGTGCCAAAATGCAATAAATTTAAATGTAAGGTGAAAAAACATCTTGCTGCATAACTTCCTAATTAGAGTGCCTCGAATAAATTTGCTCCCTAACCGCAGTAGATCTTTATATCTTAATAGCAATATGCCATGCTTGGGATGAACATGAGTAATCTTTATCTCTACTATTATATAAAAGGAATTTTTGTGTGTGAGTTTATTCCCTATGGGCTCGGAAAAGGTTGAACCAATTTTAATGAAATTTCACACGAAGGTACTTTATGTGCCTGGCAGTAATTTACTTCGAACGTAAATCGGTTTGTATATGCCAATCGTAATATGTTAAACAATTTTTATATGTGTATAAAAAGTTCTCTCGTTAAAGAAATTATTTTCAATTAGAAAACCTTTCATCTATATGTAAAGGTGATCAAGTTCAAGCTCGATGAATGTCTTTTCAGAACATATATATATATATATATATATATATATATATATATATATATTAGTGTAATATAATAGCTTTCAAAGTTTCAAAATCAAGTCTCCTCAGTTGGTAGTTTATTACATTTCAAAAGGAAAATTATTACAATGTTGTTTCGTTTGCAACTAACAAGTCAATAAAATTATGTCTTTGTCGCATTGTTAGTAGCTTACTCATTAAAAACTTAGGAAAACATTATTTTGAACAATTTACATAGTTCAAATAATCGACACACTCTGCTAACATTCTTCTCGTCATGAAGATAACCGTCATACTCTATTCTGTTTTTCCGTATGTTAGAAAAAGAAAAACTACGTGCAAAATGAATAAATATTTTGACCCCACCCTTTACTTAAAAAATCACCAAAAATTCAGGAAATTAACCAATTTTAATGAAATTTTCAGTATTAATTAAACAATGGTATATATATTTCGAAAATCCCAAATCAGTTCTCCTTAGTTGGTAATGTATAACATTTTAAAAGGAAAATTATTACAATATTGTTTTGTTTGTAACTAACAAGTCAATAAAATTATGTCTTTGTCGCATTTTTAGTCGTTTACTCATCAGATACATCCTTAAAAACATAGAAAAAAAAAACATGCCACTGGTATTTAACAATATCGTCTCAGGAGAGGTGTGGTTGGAGGATACGCACCTCCTGCCACAAAAATTTCACGCGCAAGCAACCATTCGTAGGTGTCCATAGTCCGCCCAAGACTGAAGGAGCCTGCTATGCTTTGATATATATATATATATATATATATATATATATATATATATATATAGGACAACAAGAGTATGAAATGATGGCACAAAACTATATTGGTAGATATAGAATGGATCATTTATTGAATAAGGGAATACAAGCAAAATTTGGGGAATAGAAGAGACTCTTTATGCCAGGGAATTTCGAGCCTAATGCTTCTCATCAGAAGAGTAGAGAAGGTGCTAGGAGATGCGGCGTCTAGCGTAGGGTTCCTTAGGGGCGAAAAGGGTTAAAAGGAATTATAGAATGTTGGGGGAAGCTTTATTGAATTTTAAATAAATAAATAAAGGAGAAGCTATATATATATTCGAGATATTGGGTTTTTGTTCAATACATTTTCAACTTAATTACCAAGATAATATTTATTTTTTATATTAGAACCTGTCCATATAATAAAAAGCTCATGCACTAGGTTGGTCAATTAAAAATAAATTTATGTTAACCAGTGATACATTTTTTTTATCAATATTTATCCTCTGATGATGATATCTTTGAAAATTCATGGGCTAAGGATTTGTCTTTATTATAATTCAATGCTTTAATTTTTCATGGATCAATAAACATTGTAATTTGTACATTTTTTTTGTTTTTTTTCTTAAGTATACATTTATTTTGATTATAAAGTAGATGGCTATTTTGTCTGTTCGCTGTATTCTTGCCACTGGTATTTAACAACGCCGACTCAGAAGAGTTGTGGTTGAAGATTGTGCGCTTGCCACAAAAAATACCATGCGCAGGCACCCTTACAGTGGGCATCCATAGTCTGTCAAGACTGAAGGAAGCTACCGTGTCATCAGTCTTAAACACTAAATTTGTTTCGCTTAATGCAGATGCGGCGTTTCATGTCAGACGGATCTGGTACGGTCTCTTGAGTGCCCGTGTGTATTGTGTCCCTCACCTGTTGCCCCCTCGCCACCACCACCACGACCTCCCCTTCTCCTCTTCCTGTTCAGCTTCGCCGTTTCAACTAATCGCAATGGAGAAAGTGATAAATGTTACCTCTTAAAGTGGACTTTTTCTTCGTTTTATTAACATTTAAGCAGTTGGTTTCTCTTTGGAGAAAGTTGCACAGCAAACACAGTATCTATTTCCTCTCCCTCCTCAATCTCGTCATCCTACCCTTATCAGTTGAGAGGAGGAGGAGGTAGGTGGGTGGAGACTGACGCGGGGTGTGATGTGTGTCGAGGGCCTCGTCTTATCTTATGACTTTGACATGAATCCATTGCTGCCCGGGGGCCCGACAGGGTAAAAAAAAAAAAAAAAAAAAAAGTCCACGAAGGAAGTAAATCTCTCATTTACCTTATACTGAATTATTATCACCTCAAGAATAAAACCAAACCACCGTGCCCCCCCCCCGTTTTGTGTGTGTAGTGGCACATTTATCCCCCTTTCCGCTCTGGTCCCATTTTTATCCTTGGGCACCTGACGATAAAACCGCTTCCCAATCACTGAACCTTCGTGTTTACTGTCTTTTGATTACTCTACGAACAGACGATGCTTGCGGGGATGCAAAGAAAAAAAATAGAAAGCCGTATTTCTCTCCGAGAAGCAAAGATAAAGCTAAAGAAATACAATTCTACTTCGAAATTTCGAAAGACATGAACTAAATGTAAGGAATTTTGCTTGAAGTCTATGATAATGGCAGTTACACGCGGCCTCCACCGTTGAACAAATTGTTTTATTTTTTTCCTTCTGAAGATGAGGTATACTTCGAAAATTTGAGAACTTAACACCACATTAGCATCCTGGTTCGACACATAATGTTGGTAAATAAATAATTTGATTGAAAATTATTTAAATCTTATAATAGTATCGTTATTCTTTTCCCCCGTTGTCTTATACCTAACGGTATTTTTCTACGAGACTGCATGACTAGGTGTAATTTTGGGGGAATATTAGACACCCCTAAACGAAACTACGAAAATATAAAAAAATCGTAATTTCTCTTTTAAAAGTGGATTGTTTATTTTCTTTATGGATTATACTTCCAAAATAAACTATTAAAGTTGCATAAAAAGTAATAGAAATATTATTTTTTTATTTTGTAAAAAAACAGTAATGAAATCAATTGATGGTTGGTTGTTTTTGTTTTACGGCATATCAACCCTTTTCGGGTTATTTAATGCCGAATCCAAAGATTTTGAAGAAAATTTTTTTAATAGAATATATTTGTTTTCACGTCGGTTCTATTTAACCCATAGTTGGGACCCTTACAGGTACTACCACTCCGGGTCAGAGTGGACCTGGGAGCAATGGTAATTAAAGGGTGGCTCCACACTCCCCAAAGCCCACAAGCTGGGGCCTCATCACTGGATATAGTTTAAGGTCATATCCAGGACCCCAATTGAGGGGCTTTTACCCTCTGCAGGGGGGCAGTCGGCGTATTCTAATGCCCCACCGACAGGGCCAGAAATCAATTGAATTTTACGAGTTAAGTATTTTTCAATTTTTTAATTTTAAAAATCTATCAAAAATTTTCTATTGATTCAATTTTTATGTCATTTTAAGTGTCAATGTGAAACTTTATGCTCTTTCCAATAAACCGAATATAATATTTTAGACAAACGTATTTTTTTAACTCACGCCCCCCCCCCATTTTGAAATGTCTATTAAAAAGTAAATAATTAATTTACTCACCAAAGTTTTATATATCACAAATTGAAGATAAAAGATCAATAAATAATATATTCAAATTCAAAACAAAAAAAGTAGTGTTTTTTAGAAATTTACCTGTAAAGTCCGAAGTTTAAAACTTTTTTTAAACATTTTTTTTTTTTTTAATTATTTTTTTAAAAAATGAAACCTTGGTCTTTGCTCCTTTAATTGAAAAAAAATTAGGGGTTGAATTACATTTTTTCGAGTAGTTATAAGCTTGGAAAGACAGGGGGTTGAATTATTCAATATATTTCACGCATTCGTAAGGTCAGTTTCTGACACACCTACTGCATGACAATAGCTTTCAAACACAACTTCTTTACACACTCCGCACAATTCTTCAATCCAACTACAGCATCTTCATTAAAAAAAAAAAATGTCTGTATAATAAACAAAATTATTTGATTTTTCTGTTTTCCCCAATGTATCGACAATTTTTGTACATTAGCAGAGCAACGTTGATATGATTAATTGGAAATGGACCAATAGCTGGAGGGGGGGAATAAATTTGGGTTTTCACATTTTATCAACAGTGTCAATAAGTACGTGAATGTAAATACAATATTCGGTGGGATTGTGAACGCGTCATGCCGATCCCATAATTCGTATCCTCTAGGCCCCATACAAATTAAGTCCAACTTCAAACGAAGACATACTCAATATGTTTGCGTCAAGTGGAATTTCTATGAAGAGAGTATCTTTTCAAAAACTTCCCACCTATAGAACACATTGCCACGGGTTCGCTTCCCTCAAGACTACAGCAGGATCGTCTTCAAATATAATGTCAACAAAAACTTTTCAAAAACCATCTCCATAAGTAATCAAACTTTGATCGTTCCATTAATCATTTTCAATCCTCTCATAATATTATTCATCATTAAATTCGTCTCATTAGCCCTTATCCTCGAGTGGCCTTTGGCCTTGATAAGGAGTAACTCATTAATTGAAAAAGGCATTTTTTTCTTGTTTACGTGTGCGAATAAATGGAGTTTGTTTCAAGTTTTCTGAAGAAATGACTTAGAAATTCAGATTGAAACACATTAAAAAAAATATTTAAGAAACGAGAGTTCCGCCATTTCCAACGGGAAATATTTCACTAATTTGCGTGAAAATAAAAATGGAAAGAATAAATAAATAAATAAATACAAAATTGAACTTTCAAATGCTCAAAATATTTAATAGCATGAAAAAGTTAAATTAATATTAAAATAAATTTGGACATAACAATGCAAAATTGAATGTTAGATTTTTTTTTAAATCCCCAAAATTAAAAGCAAGAAAAATCGAATGATCTCACGCGCTTCGTATTTCTTGTGCGGATTCAATTTGAAAAAAAAAATGCCCTTCCGTTTTATCTCATCAGAACATGTTATGCAATGAAAACAACAAAACGTTTTAGAAATTATGAATTCACATTTTAACAATTCATTCGCGCAGCACAACTTAAAATTCAAAACATGGCGTGATTAGATTGACTGACAAAGTCTTCTGATCTTTGAAACAAACCATTTTGACTTTCTAACATACATGCAAATAGATTTCACTTCCTTCGTTTGCTAACATCAATGAAAATTTATATTCAATGTATATGATTAGAAAACATAATTCCGATTTCTGACATCAAAAGAAGCTGGTATTACTCTGGAATTCTCTGGGTTATCTCCCTTGAACTTATTCTGATCCACGTTAGGAACTACAGCATAATCACGTTGACAGACCGATTCTCATTAGATCACTGAAGTTAAGCAACGTTGAACCTGGTCAGTACCAGATGGGTGATCATTTTGGAATAGTAGGCGATATATGTAGAAGGACGTTGACACCGCTCTACAAGAGTTGTAAACTAACCAATAATAAGTATTAGATTGATAGGTTCTAAACCCAGAAAACAGCAATTCTTCCCCATTTGTCAGAAAGGTTCCTCATTGAATGTGAGGACTAAAGGACAAACGCATTGCTTACGCATTTTCTTATCCACGAGCCTAGCAACACATGTTCACCTTGTTATAGTGGGGCTGTAATGTCTTCTTTCTTTGGTGCTAATGTCTGTTGTTCTCCTTTAGTATAGGCTGTCATATCATGATCCATTTTACGTGTTCAGTATGATCTTTTTACGTTTATCTTTGACAAACGTTTTGATGTGGGAATGTGTATAGCTCTTCTTCGCTATTACCTCTCGTGCCTTGTTTGTCACTAGTATCTAGTATAACACGACATAAAATGGCGAACAACTGTACGAGAAAGACATATCCGAACTCGTGGTCGCTAGAAAGCGCAAAATCCAGAGTATAAAAAGCTCATTAGTTTACACTTGACTGAAACTGAAGCCCTTATGCTTTATAAGTGTTAAAAAATAATGTAACAATTGAAATTTTATTAAAACACTAAATTTTCTCATTTACCGTATGTTTTTTTTTTTTTTTTTTTTTTTTTGTTAAACTTTCTGATATCGTGTTGAGGCGTGGTATGGGTTAGTCAAAGGAAGTTCATCCCCAGCTTCTCTCTTTAAAGAGGGTTTAATTTGTTGCCAATCGCCTGAGTCACCCCTATCTGCGAACTGCTGACGGTCTGTTCATGGCTATTTTTGCAGAGTCAGAATACGCCTTCTAAATCGCTGACTCTCTCTCTCTCTTTCTCTCTCTCTCTCTCTCTCTCTCTCTCTCTCTCTCTCAACCTTGTGTCACATCTTCCTGTAGTGATAGCAGGGGAGTAAATGCTGTTTATTTGATCTGACGACAATTTATTTTGAAATTGATTAAATCGAAACGTTTGGCAGTTTTATGTACGTATGTACCCTATTAATCCTAACATTTACAAAAAAAAAACATCAAAAAAACGTGTACACATTACTCAATATATTTTTATGATATATATTCCTAAATTCATAATTATTCGATCATTAGTTAAGGAAACACTCCTACACACGCACGCACGCACGCGCTTGCTTTGCTACACTAGCATGGTAATGTTTCGATCTATAGTTATTAATTACTAATATCTCATTAGGTACACCTATATCCAACTTTATAAATATAGGGATGTAATCTTTCTTTGGTTCTTTTTTTCTGCTGCTGCGCCTATTATTCTTCGTTTTATTTGATTTAATTTAAATTTAAAACACTTTCTAGAATTAAAATCATGTCATGGATTTTGATAAAATTAGAGTTAGGGTTCTAAACATAAGGTTTAGTGTCATATCTCGATTTTAATCTTCCTTCCACTATTCTCGAGTGTCAAAATCACAAATTAGTATTCGCAGCCCAAATAAGATCTTCCCGGTATGGCAAACCCACACTCGCTTTTACTAGGAATGCTTCTCCAAGTGATGTTACCTCAAGTAGCAATACGAAACTGGATACTCCACCAGACTAGATAAATTATTGTCCTGGAATCCAGTAAGACCAAGAGACCAAAACGAAAGCTATACTACAACCTATGAAAATGGTTAATTGGGGAGAGGAAAATTATGTTCTCAATTTCTTTACTAACTCAGTGGTTGAGAGATAAAGAACTTTAATGGAACATTCGAATATCTATGTATCTCATATAGAATTCAAGTGTTAGCCCCAGCATTGGTTTCCCCGATATTTCTTCTAGTAAGAATTATTTCTACAAAGACATCGGGCACGTATGGGAGGAACCACATGAGGGTTTCCAACATCATAAATGAAAGTGACTATGTTGGCAACCTCCACGTGGTTTGAACTGAATTTGAACTTGGAACACCCACGTCGTCAGTCTGTGTCGTTATAGACTTGACCATCATCACCTCCTATTTTCAAAATATCAACATAAAAAATATTACGTTTTGAATTTTTTAGATAAGGATTGCTTATTCGTATTATTTGGATTCTTCGGACTACTGTTCTCATCTTGAGTGCCATTTTCACAACGTTTCAGTCGATGTAACTTCCAACCTTCTTCAGGTGTATTTGTCCTACCCCTGTGAAGTAAATAAAGGGTTCCGTTTGAAATTCCGTCCAAATTCCCGAGTTCGACAAGATACACTCGAAGAAGGTCGGAGGTTACATCGACCGAAACGTTGGTAAAATGACACTCAAGATGAGAACAGTAACCACTTTCAGTCGGGGGGGGGTTACTTGTCCTAGGACAGGTATTCGTCTAGTACAGTGGTTCTCAACATTTTTTTTACTCATGAACCGCTTTTCCCTTCTTTTTATCTTGGTGGACCCCTTCATAACTATTGGTCATAAGACAATCTTCTATTTTTCACTAATATAAATTTTTAGGTTTTAATAATCAAAGAAATAATATAAAATTAAGCTTTATTTTTAAATGAAAACTAATTCAATGCAAATAAGGTATTCTACAACAACTATAATAATTTATGATAATAATAATAATAATGATAATGATAATAATAATAATCTAAATTAGAGTGATAATAATTCTTTACCAATATCTTGTATTGCAATGTTTCTTCCATGGTCAAGCCGATGGAGATCAGACAGTAGAAATTAAATTTTTAATAATAAAAACTATTCTCGGTTGGTTTTATTCATGGACCACCAAAATATCGTTGTGGACCCCCATTCTATTATGTTTTGCCTGTGGACCCCCAGAAATATTCCCTAGACCCCTAGGGTCCATGTGGACCCCGATTGAGACCCCCTGGTCTAGTAAAAATCAATTCTGGTGATAATCAATTCGATCGTCTATTTAGAAAGAGAGAGAGAGAGAGAGAGAGAGAGAGAGGAAAAAAAATTCCAAACAACAGAAACTCTTGATTCGTTCAACCAGTCTCCCACCAAATTCAACTCGTCTTTTAGGAGTCTCACCGCCATTATGTCTGTTCTACTTCGTCAATAAATCAACAATTCGCGGCATCAGCGCGTGTCGTGTCGGAGCGATGTCGGACGCCATTGGCAGACTCTTGACATTCGATTTTTCCAATGCTCATTCTCACGTTCTTCTTCCGCTCATCTTTCGCCTTCACCACATCCCTCCATCTTCGCTGATTTTGACGCTGTCTCGGTAATATCCTCTGCGGTTACCGCCGTATGTTCGTTCCTACGTTCATCTATAAGAAAGTCTCACGCCCTCTCCTCTGTACCGCAGTGTAAGAGAAACATGGCACTGAATTAGTTGTTGCCTGCAGGTATTCACTTCCTTCCCACCGCAGGAAGATGTGACACAAGGTCGGAAAGTGTGTGGAAAGTCAAGCCAGAAGAGGCACTCTGGCCTTTAAAAATTGCTTGGGTAGCCTCGTCGGCATTTCCCAGTAAGGCCGCCTCAGTAAACTTGCTCCACCTGAAAGACGGGAAGCAACAGTCTGGGAGGGTAGACCTAGAACTAACCAGAGCCACACCTCAATCTGATATATGAAATGCCATTCCCTACTCCAAAATGACCAATACTCTATCAGACTTTTCAGGGCGTATCCTCAACTGGTGTTAATATAAGCTACTCAAACTGTGCCAGCTGGTCCATAGGATTGAGTTTAGCCTATTGTGTATAATAGTTCACGTCTATTTCTTCTTAGTGAAATAATTAACATTATTTAACTTTAATGTCTGTATTAAGAACCCGTCCTAAGGTGGGTTCTCTAGCTAGTATACAATTATGGTAGCTTTCTTTCAGTCTTGACAGACTATTGATACCCAATTTGAGGGTGTCTGCGCGTTAATTTTTTTTTTTTTTTTTTTTTTTTTTTTTGGCAAGAGTTGCCCAATCACAAACCACACCTCTCCTGAGTCGGTGTTAAATAATAGTGGAAAGTGGAGGTTCAGAACGACTGGAAACAATGCCGAGATAAGCGGAGAGCACATAGAATTCCTAAATGGTCACCCTTCTGGTACTAGCCAGGCTCAACGTTGCTTAACTTCGGTGATTTGATGAGAACCGGTATGTCAACGTGATTATGCCGTAGTACATTTATAAAAACTAGTGTTTAGCACTAAATGAACGCCAAAAGTTTTATAGTTACCCTATTTCTTTCTCCAATTCATTTCCGTTTCGATAAGAATTCGTGTTCAATTCTAAAAGCAATTCAAAGTTTTCACAGAAACGTGTTAACTGAATATTTTCCAAGCAATAAAACTCGTTTTAAACTCGGAAGGTAACAATCCCGTGTCAGAATTAATCAAGTTTATAAAAATAGTGATTTGGTCAATTGAAATTAGAGTTTTTTGGCGTTTTTTTTTTTTTTCCGGGTGACATCTGCAACGTACCTCGACTCTCAGCATCAACAACGCCCATTTTAGAAAGATTTACTGGAGTGCTGAAATTCTTTTAAGCTTGCTGCTATCTTTCCACTCACAAGATAAACTCACATACGCGCACGCACACACACATACACACAAGAAATCTTTGAAACGATCTCCCTGACACTTGTGTCTATTTCTTATCCAAAAAGTTTAAAACTTCTCAACCGACTTGGCACCATCCCCTTAATTAATCCAATTTACCAAATTTCCATTACTAACGATTACTACGGTATTATCCCATTGACTACCGTACACTCATTAATCCTTATCCTGAAGCAATCTCCGAGCCACTCGAGCATAAGTGGTTACTCCAAGGTGAAAAAAAAAATCGTTTTAAACTCGAAAAGTAATAATCCTCTGTGTCAGAATAAACCAAGCTTATTAAAAGCAGTGACTGGTCAATTGAAATTAGTTTTCTTGGCTCTCAGCATCAACAACGCCCATCTTAGAAACATTTACTGGAGTGCGGAAATTCCTTTAAATTTGCTGCTATCTTTTCACCTAGAAGATATATAAACACACACACACACACACACACACACACACACACACACACACACACACACACACACACACACACACAGCGAATCTTTGAAACGAATTCCCTGACATTTTAATCTATTTCTTATCCAAGAAGTTTAAAAACTTCTCAACCAACTTTGATCTTTTAGAGTATATTTCGCATCTCCGTAAAAATCTTGATATATTTTGTCCGTTTATTGATATTTTTTCGCGTTGATTCCCAAATTTCCTCTAAGTTAGCACTTGCTAACTCGTAACCCATCCATGGTATTCATGTTTTTTTTTTCTTTATCCATCGTTTTCATTTGCCAATTTAACTACATTTCTATTAATTCTTATTGCTGTTCTTGGTACTTTTCGAAGACTTTACTGTCGTCAAAATATACTATCTAAATCCAGAAGCTGCGCCATAGATACATATTGACAATTATTTGTATATCCTTTAACACATAATGAATGTGCCTTTCAATTAATCTTGTATCCCTCCCCACTATTTTCGAGTTCAATAATTTCCGGAACATGATCCACACATCGGTTTAGATAATGGATCTATCTTGTCTCTGTTGTTAGAATATAAAATTTTACTTTAAATCGGTTTTGTTGTATTTAATCCTAGTCAATGTTTGATATTTTTGTCAAATTTAAAGAGAAGTTGCAGAAAAACTTACCCAGTAACTGTTAGATACTCTGACTCACTCACGCAACACAGTTAACAAAATTTAATAAGGCCTCAACCCGAAACTGTGTTCCTACCGGACCTTGCTCGTTCCACTATGTCTTCAACTGCACAACGCTGAATAGTCTATGTAAGTAAAAGAGTAGTTGTGTGTCTGTTCGAAAATATTTAACCGATAAACTTTTAAACTACTGGTTACATAACACTGAAATTAACAGGAAATAGAAACCATACACCAAGGATGATATATAACGATTAAAATCTTTGTTTAGATGAATGAATAACGCGTACAGAAATATGTTGGCAACTTGAAATGCAAAATACTCATTTCAACTTGTCGACATATTTCTGTTACTTTTGCACATGCGCAAATTCATTCATAGTTCGACGTTGTTATATTTTAAATCTTTTTTTATCAATCTATCGATCGCTCAAACGGTAGGGAATGCTACTAGAGCACTAAATGGTTTTTGTTTGGATTCTAGTTGATGGCACCCAAGTCCTTTTTTTTTTCATCTTTTGAAATTTGTACTATATATTAGTTACAATCTAATATTCTATAGATAATTGGCTCTGTAATAATACATCCGAAATCTGCTCGAATTAAAATATATTTAAGGATATTTTACGACTGGGAAAAACCGGGCACCCCTCCACCCGCTAATCTATATATAGAATAAAGTCAAAATGTGCGCGCGAGTTTTTGTATGTCCAGCAAAGGCTTGGGGGGGGGGTGAGGTTACTATCGCTTAGAACTTTTTATATACCGTATAGATAATAATATGTACGGATTGTGAACGCGCGTTGCGGCTAGATTTATTTACGTCAACTTTTACAAAATTATTGCTATTTCGGCTTCTCACGTGTTGCATGGTCTTTTTCGTATAAAAGCGAAACTGGTGTGAAACTAAGGTGCAGTTCTCCGCCTATGGGTCGGGAGCGTCCAGAAAGCAATGGACGTTTGATCAATGTCGGTGAAAACCGTCATATCAGACAATTACTTTCATTTGGACACTCCTCAATTAAAGGGGAACTGGTTTTCCTCAACACATTGGGGAAACAAAATCAGACAAAGTTGGGTAAAAAAACAAACCCAAAAGAACTATCCCGCAGTTAAAATTAAGTGTGGAATTTAATTTCTTTTTGGCCTTTGTTGCTCACCTGCCACTTGTGCATTTATAAACGTTAAATTGAAATTGTTTTCAGTTACTTTCCCTTCGTGGGCGAGCGGTAAGTTATCAAGTTCGCCTCAACGTTCCGGGTTCGATCCTACCTACCTACCAAAACATTTTTTTAAAATTCCGATTTTTTAAACAAGTTTTTATTTTACTTTTTCTTCTTTTTACATCATATTCGCTATTTTTTCCCCCGATTTTTTAAAAGAAGTTTAAGATAACGTTTGGACCTAAACCCCCCCCCCTCAAGACACACACCTACAAACACCCGGGCAACGCCGGGCATCCACGCTAGTATATAATAAAGGATCAATGCGGCTTAGTTTAAAACTTTACTGCAGTTTCAAATTGAAAAGTATGAAACGTTCAGAATTTTATTAATACACTTCTGCTGATTGGTGGGTGTTACCAGATCAGGCTGTCTGAAGATAGAGGCTTCCCGACTTAACATGCACTAAACATTTATAGTATCGTTTTGTTTCTTTCCTTTTGCAAAACTCAATTATGTTCTTTAAACTCGAAAGCAAAATATTTCTTTTGCAAAAGCAGAAACAAAACAAACAAACAAAAAAAAATGGATAAATTATTTGAAGATATAAACAAGTTGAAGCATAATTTTTTTACCAGATTCAGCATTAAATAATTAAATAATCCGAAAAAGGTTGATAAGCCGAAAAAATAAAACAACCAAATTCTCTACACGCAGATATTGCCAGGCCTTGAGACTTTGTTGCAGACCCCACAATATTATTGGTATGAACAAATTAAAAGTAAAACGTATTTTCTTTTTATAAATGTCACGCGCGAACACTTTTATAGCCATTTGGCCTTTTGACTTAGGCCAACGTGTAAGCTGTTCTTCACAACGTCATCGTTATTTGACGGCGGAAATGTTCATATAATCCTCTCCCCAAAAAAATAAAAAATAAGGACAAAACAAATTCCGCTTATGAGTATGCGCGCGTATATATATATATATATATATATAAGTGCGTACTCCATACCTCTATCACCCAATTCTACTAAAGCCCCACGCTAACAAATTTAAAATACCGTAATTATCTAATAATCCCCTAGACAATCTTCTTCCCCCAATGTATATCCCCCTATACAAAAAATTAATGTATATATATAACACTGGGCTGCATCAAAAATGCAACATCCATGACAATATCCTCTTCTAGACCAATTTTTCGTGCTGATCACGATGGTAGTAGTCATTTTGCTCGTAAGGTTCTAGTTTATGTGTTACAGCGTCGTATATTAATATACCTTTTTTGTTGCAGATCAATTAAAGAATGGCACGGACTTGCAAAAACCACCCCAACTCATTTTGCTACATCTGCGGAAATTACACACTTTCAAGACAGAAGCGCAAAATCACTTCTACAGTGAAACAACTCTATCGTGCCTACTTTGGCATCGAACTTGGACATCAGGATAAACCATGGGCGCCACACATTGCTTGTGTGAAGTGTTTCGCTGGTTTATGCCACTGGAATAAAGGAAACCGAAAATCAATGCCATTTGGAATACCAGTGGTTTGGCGGGAACCTACGAATCACCATGATGACTGCTATTTTTGTATGGTGAAACCACTGGGAAGGAATGGTATAAGTTTGAAATACATTAAATACCCAAACATTCCGTCAGTTACGCAACCAGTACCACATAGTGATGTTGTTCCTGTGCCAAGACCTCCTGAGATTCTAGAACGTACCAGTGCAAGTGACTCTACATGTGATGACAGTGAAAATCAGGATGTTTATGAAGATATCAGTGGGACCTCTGAGAAAAGCCCTCAGTTTTTTTAACAGAGTGAGCTAGATGACCTTGTACGAGATCTTGGTCTGTCAAAAGAATCTGCACAGTTGTTAGGTTCAAGGTTAAAAGAGAAAAATCTTTTGGCACGTAATACACACTTTGCACAGTATCGGCATCGAGAGCAGGAATTCGTGCAGTACTTTACCAAGTCCGATGACATGGTATATTGCCACGATGTTTCAGGTCTTGTAGAACACATGGGTAAAGAATACCATCGTGAAGAATGGAGGCTCTTTATAGATTCCTCCGCCAGAAGTCTAAAAGCTGTGCTACTTTTTAATGGTAAAAACGTAGCATCATTGCCCATTGCTCATTCTGTTACCCTGAAAGAAACCTATGATACCATGTCACTTCTTCTTAACAACATACAATATCAAGATCACAACTGGCTTCTCTGTGGTGACCTAAAAGTTCTGACCCTTTTGTTAGGAATGCAGGGGGGCTACACAAAATACCCATGCTTTTTGTGCTTGTGGGACAGCCGTGCAGATTCCGTACATTACCGACAAAGGGAATGGCCACAACGGACGGAATTTGTTCCTGGCCGCCATAACGTCAAAACACTACCACTTGTACCACCAGAGAAGGTGCTTCTGCCTCCCCTTCACATAAAGCTGGGGTTGATGAAAAATTTTGTGAAATCACTTGCGAAAGATGGAGAAGGGTTTAAATACCTTTCCAATAAATTCCCTCTTGTCAGTGATGCTAAAGTACAAGCTGGCATATTTGTTGGACCACAGATTCGTGAACTTATGTCTGATACCGGATTTAATGAAGCACTGACACCTCGTGAAAAAAGAGCTTGGGAATGTTTTAAGTTAGTTGTGACAGGGTTTTTAGGAAACAGAAAATCTGATGACTACAAGGAACGGGTTGAGAATATGCTTCAAGCATACGAGACTGCTGGCACACGCATGAGCATCAAAATACATTTCCTGCACAGTCACCTTGACTACTTTCCTGCTAATTTGGGTGAATACAGTGAGGAACAGGGAGAGAGGTTCCATCAGGATATATCCGATATGGAGCGCCGCTATCAAGGCAATTGGAGTGTGACCATGATGGCTGATTTCTGCTGGTCTCTTCAAAGAAGCTGGACAACATCTCCTGCAAGGCCAGCACACAAGAGAATGTCGCGAAAGCGTGCATTTCAAGGGGAATAGCTGCTTTCTAACTTCAAATTGGATGCATTCTTTACAATGAATCTGATAAATATTGTGCCAACTGTTACAAAAAAATGAGAACCTCCTTAAAAAAAATGGGTATGCTTTATGCGTTTACTATGCGAAACTGCAATGAAAAATGTTAATAACATTTCTGTTGCAAATTTTTTTTTCCAAATGCAGCCCAGTATAATATATATATATATAATATATATATATATATATATATATATATATATGAGAGAGAAAATGTTCATCCACAGACAAGTGCTTCAATCCGCACGTAGGTCAGTGCATTTCTTTACAAGCATTGTAGTAGATATCTACTTGAAAATGTTTTTTAAATCTTGATTCAGTAAATATAATTCATAATAATGTATTGATTTAAATCGAACTTGTCTGTTTACCAACTACATATAATTTTTCTTTCTGTTTTCTTTTCCTTCTTTCAACTTCTGTAAATGCTAAAATCTTCTCTGGAGAAATGTTCCACATGTTTGCATTTTGAGCATCCAGATTTGACATTCCGAATTTTCTATTCTCGGTTGTATAACGTGCGCTTATTTTTAGCAATGTCACGTGACATTGTCATATTTACACCCCCCCCCCCTTTTTTTTCTTTCTTTTGTATAACAAACTGAATCGATCACAGAAATAAGTGGGCGTGTTTTATACGTTTTAACTTTTGATATGAGGATTGCTATTCGGAATATTCGGACTACTGTTCTCACTTTGAGTGTTATTCACATAACGTTTCTGCCGATGTAACCGCCGACCTTTTTCAGATGTATCTCACCGAACTCGGAAATATGCACGGAATTTCAAAAGGAGACCTTTTTTTAATCCCCTCGGGTAGCATTATCTTGTTCATTGCAAGAATCCGTTCCGTAACGGATAAAGTACTATATAAATTCAGTTGTAAGTGACACTCTTCTGAAAGTTTATGGTTCAATCCTCAGTACGAGTGATTAAAAGGATACAATTGCGAATTACTTAAAACCTCTGCTCAGTCATGGCTTAAGCAACAAGAACATTCAACCTTCATGGACTAAGTTAAGAGTTCCGTTCGAAATTGCGTGCCGATTCCCAGGTTCGACAGAAAGATTCTGGAGTTCGACAAAATATACATGGAGAAGGTTGGAGCTTACATCGGCTGAAACGTTGTGCGAATAACACTCAGGATGAAAACCGTAATCTGTATGATCCAAATAATACAAGATGTATTTTGTGCCGGAAATATAAGTTTGAAAGACATTGAATTTCCTCTTTCTGAACCTTTTAATATATATATATATATATAGAGAGAGAGAGAGATACACAGAGAGATTAGGTCCTTGCTAATGAAGCCAGGGATGGCGTCTTTCACCGGGTTCGAATCTATCGACTGGTGTTAATCGTGACACCCTGTACTGATGATTCCCAAAAGGATGAAACACTAGTGTCTGTAGGTATTTAATAATTATTATATTAAATAATTATGTCAGCCCCTTTAAGAAACTCATTTCTTATCGTTGAGCACTTTCAGTTGCGTTATAAGTCGGTCGATTTAGCTCTAATGCCAGATCATCATATAATGATTAGATCACTCTGACAGACGTTTAAAAAGCATTTTTCGCGGTTAACGGTAGCCGAATGGATTAGGTCCTTGCTAATGAAGCCAGAGATGGCTTCTGTCGCCAGGTTCGAATCTATCGACTGGTGTTAACTGTGACACCCTGAAAGGATGAAACACTGGTGTCTGTAGGTATTTAATAATTATTAATATATATATATATATATATATATAAAGAGTTCAGCCATGTGCTTGCGGGAATCTGTTTAATGTGTTCCTGCTAGGAGTGGTTGCGATGAAGGTTGTCTCTATTTGTTGAATCGGCACTGCTATGCAGATTTAATTCAGTGTGTTAAGTCATAGGTTGCTGGGTGCTACTTCGGTGTATTCACCCCTGGGGTAATGGAGGGGGTGCAGAGCGTGTTGCTTAATTATGTTTACCTGACGTGATGGGAGTGTTGCTTCATTGGTTTTATCTTTAGGAATGGTCAGCTCATTTGGTTCATCTGCCGATGGTTGGTTAATTTTGTTCTCAGCCAAAAGATAATTAAAGATAATTTAGATCCATTATTTCATCTATCTATCTCTCTATCTATCTATCTATCTATCTTATTGACCAATTCTCTCTCTCTCTCTCTTTCTCTCTCTCTCTTTCTCTCTCTCTGTATAACTCTCTCTCTCCATTTATCTCTCTAAGAATGCACCAGCTCTGACATATCTATATATCCCTATCTTTTTATCTCTCTCTCTCTCTCTTTATTTCTCTCTTTCTATATATCTCTCTTTTTGTACCTCTCTCTTTCTAGACCTCAATCTTTTTGTATCTCTATCTTTCTATTAAAAAATTCCGACCACGAACATTCCTTCAATAAGGCGACTTGCTATTACTAGATTATTACTCGAATACAGTAGCCAAAACCACTCAGCTACTTCAAAGGAATATATCCCCTTTGAGGGACATATCAATAGTCATGAATTTATAACGAGCCTCGCCGACGTCTTCAATAAACGGAAAGAGTTTTAATGGCCGCTTTGCACGTTTGTTGCAATTATAGTCAAAAGAAAAGGTGTTTATGGCGGTCATAATTTGCAGATTTGATATTTTATATGCACACGATTACCGTTTGTTGGTCAGAAGAGGCATCACTTTTTTTTATTAACACCATTTTTATTTTTATTTTATTTTTTTTCCTTTCGGTTTCTCTTTTGTCTCGATGTAGATACAAATTTCAGTTACGTTGTCTTCAATAAAGAGTCGATTTTTTTTTTTAATATATATAGACTAGTCTGGGTGTCCGGCGTTACCCGGGTGTTTGGAGGTGTATATTGAGCAAAAAAAAAAAAAAGTGGTAGTAGGCAGGCAGGCTCGAATTCGTACCGCGAATGGAGGAAAAGAACGTGAAAAAAAAAAACGTGATGTCTTTGCCGTTTCGTCCATCGCCAAACCGGAAATGACGAATATTTAAATTAAGGCTAGTCGATCGAAAAGAGGGGATGACTTTCGAAAATATCGGCGAAAAAAAGCGACCCCTCCTCGTAGAAAAGTGCACAGTTGAGGGTGAAGGAATTAATGTTTTTAGCCAATTTTCGATATTTATCGTCCGAAGGGTCGAGCTTCCAAACGATATGGATCTCGTGAAAATCCGCCGCCTCTGTCGAAAGTTTTAAGCAAATACACATACATACATACACACATTTAAACAGACAGGTGGAATTTATATTATAGATAAGATTGGTTGGAGGATGATTCCCTTTTTTGTTTTTGGATATATTTACTCCCGTTTGGGTCCTTCCCCCTCATCACCTGTCATCTCTGCGTCAACCTCCCACTATAATTGGCTCCTTACTCACTGTTCAACGTCGTTATTTTTCTGCATCTCTTGCCGTCGATTAAAATCGTATTTCGACTCTCCTTCCCCATCAACATTGTCTCTTTCTCCCTCTTTTACTCGCTCTCACACTTATCGACCGACATTGTTCTCTCAACTGGTTTTCACTTAACATTGCTCTTCGTAAAAGAATAGAACACTTAGGTAGCCTGGTAATTGCGAATATATATATATAAAAAAAAAACCTCACACATGGTGGTAGCTGATGGTTCAATCATTACAGTGCTTGACAGCTGAAAATGCATTTGGGTTTTAAGTTGCAGTTGGAAAGCATTTTTTTGTTGTTGTCTATATCTGTTTGTAAACGAACTAATATCTATATATCTATTATATACATACGCACACATATATAATCGCAAATGTCTGTACGTTCAACTAAAACTTAAAAAGAAATACACAAACACTCACAAAGTTGATATATTTAACAGGCTTAATCCTAGATGTATAATGTCTAAAAAAAAAAAAAAAAAATTAATTCGTAATATTCGTAATTTGACGGTGTAAAATACTGATGTTGCCTTTCAAGAGTTGTCGAATTTTGCCGGGACTTAACTGCAAGACTGCCGTGGAGAGTTTGTCACGTACTTCTTTTTTCGGGGTGGGGGGAGATTACATTTTCGTTTTTTATTCGTTCTTTTATTTTTGAATTTTTTTGTTGGGTAACGATAGAGTTGACATATGATAATGAAAAACTACTCAATATTCTTAGTATAGCAGGTGTGGCCAAACCGAACTTCATGTCGACCCTGGCAACGCTAGGTATCCATGCTAGTATTATATAAAAATCACTTTGTCTGTGTGAGTTTCTTCCTCATGTATTCCGAAACGGATGAGCGTATCTTTTGCAAATTTCATACAATGCTAATTTATATATGTGGTAGCGTTCTTAAATATATTTTGTACAGAAATTCGTCCAATAATCGAAAAATCGAAAAAATCTGATCTTAAAAATAGCTTTTCTCTTTTATGGATAAAAATATTAATTTTTACAGGGGAATATTTTACGTTACAAAGACAAATGGAGATGATAAAATTTCAGCAAATCATTAAAAAAAAAACAAAAAAACGAAACAGATTTATTATAATCTGGAGATATAGTTTAGTGGTTAGAGCATTCAACTTCAGATCAAATGATCCCATGTTCAAGCGCGGGTGTATCTCACCATTTAAAAATTGTTTTCTTATTTCAGTTTACGACAAAAGAACAAATACCATTTAAAATCGCCGCAAATCATTTCTTCGTTTGCATAGTTAAAAACTAAACGTTAATCTGAAATGACTTTTCGAAGGCATTCATCATCATAGCTAGTCATTACTAAATATTAGATAATCAATTGAGAATTAGCTCAATAATAATAATAATAATAATAATAATGAAAATATAATATTTATGTGTATTTTACGACCCGGCAACGCCGGACGACTTGCTAGTATATATATATATAATGATGCATGTGTGGGTGAAAGAGCGATTCTTGGTGAAATGTATATTAGTTTGGAGAAAACCCAGCAGACAAAATCGGATGTTCCATTTATTTTTGTTTTTCTTTGTTTAATCTGAAGGCAAACCTTGATGAATAAATAACGGACGCTACCCGATTCCCACCCAGCAACAATATAAAAACAAGTTTACATGTGTACTTTTTGCTCTCCTACTTAACACCCCATTTCATGCCCAGCCCAGCCCTCTCCAGATTTTGAGCTTCCTAAAATGTCTTCACATTCAATGGAGCCAAAATTTAGAGCTCATTTTGGGGCGATCAAGGCAGGGTATATTTCAGGTGTAGGGTTAGGGATGTGCACAGCTCTTTGCGTGTTTCCTTTGTGCTTGCCCCCCCCCTTCCCCCATAATCTCAGCCCTACCCCCTTTACCGTCTGCATGTGGCTATACATATCTCGTCTTTACGGCGCGCATTGCATGTGCAGCTACATCGACGTAATTATCATAATAAATATCACCTTGCACAAACTTTTATATTTATTTACTTATACACTGTATATGTGTAATGCACAACTCTTACATTTTTTCACCCCCCTCTCTCTTAGTAATTTCTCTTTCGCACCTCAGTCGTGTGTGTGTGTGTGTGTGTGTGTGTGTGTCTCTCTCTCTCTCTCACACACACACACACTGTCAAAACTATCTTTTTCATACTGCCTAGTCCATCTTTATCTGCCTAATCTTTTACACTCTTACCGACTTCTTTCTCTCTTTCTCTCTAGTCACTCTATTTATCTATCTCTCTTTGGTCGCTCTCTCTTTCTCTTTCTCTCTCTCTTTCTCTCTCTAGTCGCTCTCTCTCTCTCTATCTATCTAGTCTCTTTTCTTTCTCTCATTTCTCAATTTCTTGTTTTCCTTATTTTTCTGTTTCCACTAACTGACCCCTCCCCCTTCTCTCTCTCTCTCTCTCTCTCTCTCTCTCTCTCTCTCTCTCTCTCTCTCTCTCTCTCTCTCTCTCTCTCGTGTACTAGACCTCTTTCCCCATCTCGTCTGTTTTTTACTTTCACTCCCTTCAACATGTGACTCATCTCTCTCCATACAGTACCCCTCTCTTCACTTGACCACTGCTTATTTATTTTCCTACTCTTCTCCCTCTCCCGAACCCAGGTCAACAACATGTCTCTAAGATTCACCCACACACCCAACCTTTTCTTAAAAACGGATGCTATTGGGATATTTGCGTTTTGGAATAATACACGCTGCCTGCAAAGGAATGGATATTATCAGGAATGCTCTTTGACCAGTCCCCAGGCGTGCAACAGTAGCAATCCCTCACCTAGTTGTTACTCCCCATCCTCCTATCCCATCTTTTGCAAGTTTTCACCGTCTGTGTGGAATAAATCGTTTTGGCAGCCATCAACATACTCTAACCTCCCCCAGCATTCATATATTGTGTTGCGCGTTTCTGCCCAGACATTCTGAAACTGGAATCGGTAAAGGTGAAAATTCACTATTCCAACGCCTGAAAAATAAATTAATAGAAATTAGAATAGGAGTGTGGGACAGGATGGGGCATCGGAGGTAGGGGTGGGAGGCACGTGACTTGGCGTATCAGATAGGGGAGGGGTTGGCACGTGGCACAAAAGAAACATTTCTTTTTATTTTGTTTGGTTAGAATTGCTTATTTTATAAGGAAATCATCTACTTTAAGAAGGAAGGGTGCCATTTGGTGACATGGGAAAAAATTGGCGCTCTTCTTTCTGAAAATAAAAATTACAATGTCACAAAACTATTCTTCAATATTTCTACACTGACATTGCTGGAGCCGTGTTTATTTCGCAGTATTATTTCTGTTTCATCGGTGTTTGGATTGTTTTTGGTTTTTCTTTTTTCGGTTAATTATAAAAAATCGTTAAATTTAAAACAGAAATTCTTTACTAATGAGTTATTACATATTAAGGTTAAAAACTACTCAAGGATCAGGGTTTAAACAATGAATCGATTGACAGATGATTGATGAATATTATGAGAGGATTGAAAATTTCCATGTGCCACACGTAACAACAACTGGCCTAAAAACAGCAGTTTTCACCGCTTTGTCAAAGACATTTTTCATCTAAATGAGACACCATGTGGGTCGGTGAGAATTCTGAGACTGATAAAAATAAACGGAACATACACTTTCTATTGTTTATCTTCATATATATATATATATATATATATATATATATATATATATAATAATTCATTTCTAAACTAATAAACTTATTAATTATGAAATAATATACATATATATTTCAGACCTTAACAGCTGACCTTGACTTTGAAAAATAGTGTGCACCATCCCTAAGTTAGAGACGTGTCAAGTTTGATCATGATCGGTCTAGTGGTGTGGGCTGTAAGAGTTGTGTACACACACACACACACACACACACACACACTAATATATATATATATATATATATATATATATATATATATATATATATATATATATAAACTAGCAGGAAGACCCGACTTTGTCCAGGATTGAACGAGGATCAACGAACGTTCCATACTTCCAATACTTTTATTGTCATTAAAATCGGTGAAATCACCCATTTTTCAATCAGCTCGATTAATTGCTTGCAAGGACCCAACGCAATGCATTGGAACGAAGCTTCACATGCCTTTGCACAGTGACTTCGTCCACTACATCTTTTAGTCTACATTGCACTGTAGAGAACCTACTGTTGATTTTATGGAATTATTTTTTTATAAAATTGCTTCAATAAAAGTTTAAAATGCAAAAGTCAAGTAGCATGGTTCAGTTGTGTTCTAAACAGAAACATTCATTTCGAATGTGCTCCTGTCTTATAAAAAAAGACTACACACTCCTCGGCTTAATGTTAACAGGGAACATTAATTGGAACAGATACATCGAGGGCATTGCCAAGACTGCTGCAAGGAAGGTGGGCTCTCTCTACCTTGTTAGAAAGTTATAACTTTACAAGGCCACCATTCACCCATGTATGAAGTATTGTTGTCACATTTGGGCTGTTGCATCTGCTACTAGTCTCTCACTACTGGACAGGCTTCAAAAGAGTCGCCAACCTGATAGATCCTGAACTGTCATCTAAACTTCAACCTCTGTCCCATCGACGAAATGTTGCATCCCTTTGCCTATTTTACAAGTATTTTAATGGCGGATGCTCTGACGAACTACAAGCCCTTGTATCCCCTTAACGAACCTGATAAGCAGCAAAGTCCCACCCCTACACAGTAGAGATCCCCAGATATCAGAAAGCCTTCTACTCTAATAGTTTCAGAAATGCTAGACTTTGGAATTCCCTTCCGAGTTCCTGCTTTCCCAATTGTACTGACATGCAGAAATCCAGGTGTAATGTGAACAGACATCTTGCTGCTCATCTCCCTACGTAGTATCTCTTCAACTTATGTTCCTGATAGTAGCCTCCTACATCCAAGTTGCACAGTACCTTGTTTGGGGTGAAAATGTCCTAATAATAAGAAGAACGAAAAATAGGACTCTATCAAGGATTGAACCCTGGGCTCCTGGCCCATTTGCAAGCACTTTTACCATTATGCTAAATAGGTAAAATCAACTTTTTAAAAATTGAATCAGAAAATCTGATGACATTTTGCGATAAAATCTGATTTTTTTTTCTTCTTTTTTTTTGTGCGAGTCAATTTGCATATACATGCGAGTTCCACATTTGGGTCAGCTTGTAATCAAACATCTATAGACCTAAATAATTTGATACGTTTTTTTTTTTTTTTTTTTTTTTTTTTACTCGGTTCGTCTTGTTTACAAGTAAATTTAATTTAAGATACAGGAAACTCAAATTTAGAATTTCTACAAGCTTCCTTTAACTAATAGCGGAGGAAATTAGTCCCATGTCGCTTTCAATTACATCACATCTTCAATTATGTGTATATGCAATGTATGTGTATATAATTTTTTTTTTGTTGTTCAAACTGAGAATAGGGGCATCCTACCTGATGCCAAACATTTATCTGCTATCTCATACGGTCCTAGATATGACCTTAAACTATATCCAGTGGTGAGGCCCCAGCTTGCGTGCTTTGGGGAGTGTGGAGCCACCCTTTAATTACCATTGCTCCCAGGTCCACTCTGACCCAGAGTGGTAGTACCTGTTAGGGTTCCAACTATAGGTTAAATAGAAAACGACTTGAAAACAGCAACTATATTCTATTAAAATATTTTTCTTCAAAATCTTTGGATTCGGCATTAAATAACCTGAAAAGGGTTGATATGCCGTAAAACAAAAACAAACAACCAGCTATCTCATACATTCCAGTCAAGAGATCTTTTTAGGATTCTAACTGTATCTTTAATTGCAATTGTTTGAATGTCTCTTGTACTTGGTTCACCGGATATATTTGCCAGGTAGTTTTTAACATTCTTTTTCATGAGTTTGGTTGCTCCTATAATTACTGGAATGATGGAGATCTGCCAAAGATTCCAATTTCTTTTCCTATCGTATACAAGATCTTAATATTTCGTTATCTTTCCCTCTCAGCTCCATTTTCGAGGTAGGAATTGCAGTCACAGCGGATAACGTATCTCATATTTCCAACTGTTCTTTCTGGTACATATTTCCAGGATTTTCTGCTGCAAATCCTTAATCGATAATCAAAAATCCAATTAAAGAAAGAATAAACCGATTTTGGCCGAAGTTAACACCCTTGCACAGCCTAACATCATAAGTGCATTTGATAAGTTTTATTATTACACAAGGCGAAAGGCCCGATATATAAATTCAATAGTACATTCTTTGATATGACAGGGGCGTGTTCGAAATAAATGTTTCTGTTTAAAACACAACTGAGCCATCATACTTGACTTTTGAATTTAAAATTTTAATTGAAACTATTATATCAAAATAATTTTATAAAATAAACATCAGGTTCTCTACAGTGCAATGTAAACAACAATGCGTTATGGATTAAGTTACTGTGGGGTGGGAAGGCATGTGAAATTTCCTCCCCGGTGCCCCACAGTGGGTCTCCAACTAAAGTAGATAATTAATCGATTTGATTTTGAAAAATGAGCAATTTCATTGAATTTTGATGACAATAAAAGTATGGTGTGGAACTTTTGTTGATCCTCATTTAATCCCGGGCAACGTCGGGTCTCCCTGCTAGTACTTTTTTTTAATTTTCTTCCTTTGAAGATTGTAACGCTGGGTATGGGGCAGCCAAACAAGCTGCCAACATTGCCCTGCTTTTTATTGAAACCAACCGAGAGCTCTTTTTAGCATCCTCGTTGTTCCCTTAAGTGCAATTGTTTGGATCTCTTTTGCACTTGGTTCACTAGGAATATTAGTTAGGTAGGACTTCAGGTTCTTCTTCATAAGCCCTGTGGCACCTATAATAACTGGTATGATTGATATCTCTCTAAGATTCTAGTTTCTTTTCATATCATACATGAGACCTTGATCTTTGGTCTGTTTCTAAGTATCTGTGTGTGTGTGTGTGTGTGTAATATATATATATATATATATATAATATATATTCATATACATGCATCTGTATGTGTGTGACGGAAGTTTCAAACATAGAGTAAAATTTCAGGCGAAATAGAATGTTCAGTATATGGAATAGAGGATAAAAAAAAACAGGAGAAATAATAATATGAACACATCTCTAAAGTCAACCTATATTTCGGTGGAGTAATACTCAGACAAAAACTACACTTGGAATTATTTATTTGCAAAATAAAAAAAAAATTATAATTTACATTTTAAACAAAGTAGGTACAAGTCTATTCGAAAATATGCCGCCATCACTAAAAACAATGCCTATCCTACTTTTAGCTAGAATCATCAATCACCATAATACCACATTTACCTCAGGAGTCGTCTTATTGATCCTAAATCGTTTATTTTTTTTATTGAAAATAAAAAAACAACGTTTATATACAATGAGACACTATATTTTAATTTAAACATTTTTATTTCGCAAAACAAAAAGTTTTGCAAATTAGGCACAAGCCAATCAAAAAAAAATGGGGAGTAGGGCTTTTGGTCATCCTTGTCTTCGCTAATCCTAACTAGAATTCTCAGTCACCATAATACCACATTCACACCAGAGATCGTCCTAATTAAGATTCCTAAATCAAATGTTTTGTATTATTATTATTATTATTATTATTATTATTATTATTATTATTATTATTATTATTGGCTCATAAGGAGCTTTCACACAGGTCTTCAGAGATCTTTCCCCGAACACAGCCTGTGGTGTTCCCTGGAAGCTGAGTGACAAGTCTCCCCAGGTTTCCAATACTCTCCTCTTCTTTCGATAACATTTGCAAATAAATTTGTATTATCGCAACAGCTGCTTACCATTGATTTCTCGTTGGCAGCAGCTATTGGTATTTTCTGGGATTTGAGTGGCAATAAGCCTCCCCAAGGTCCCAGTTCTCTTCGCACTTATTCGGCTGAGGTCTGGTGAGTTCATCGGTCTTTCCTTCCTCCTTGTCTCTACTTGGTTATTTGGTCTCGCTCTTTTTTGGACGGAGGGGTAGTGATGTGGCCATGGGGGTAGGGTTGGGTTAAAGAATTATAGATCTGGGGTTTCAGTGTTCTTGGTTCCATGTATAGCTTCATGTTTTGCCCTTGCAGCAGTTTTTCTGGCCCGCACTTGTTGCTCCTGTGTGTTAGTTTCAACATTCAAGGGTTTTTTTTTTAATATTTCAGCTGTTTTCATGATTGCTGTTCGTTGTATTTTTCCAATCATTCCTTTGATTCCAATTTCTCCCGTTTTTATTTTCCAAGTTTTTTGGGGGAATTGTTCCTAGTGCTCCTACTATTATAGGTATTATTTTTATTTTCTTCTTCTTTATCTATATATTAATACGATAGCGTGTGTGTTCTTTTGTGTGTCACGCTTACATCCGGGTCGTTTAATTATGTTCTTCTATTCCTTGTCATAAATAATTTCACCAAGAATTCTTCATAAGTTTTGCTTTCGGTTTGGACTATAGCTGATGTCACTTAAATCATCTACTTTTTTTAATAAATAATTTTATCAAGAATTCTTCATAAGTTTTGGTTTTGGTTTATATATATATATATATATATATATATATATATATATATATATATATTAAGTAATGTGATTTATAATTTAAAAGTTTTAAAATTAGCTCTAGGACATTTAACTATCGAGCTTATTATATATCTAAATTACAACGAGCATTTCCTGTATTTTAATTAAACTAGTAATTTCACTATTACATTAAAATACACTTAGCTCTTTAGACTATTATTCTAATCTCCTTTAAATATATATATATATATATATATTCATAAGTTTTTATTTTGGCTTCGATTCAAGCTAATGCACCCAAGTCATATGATATATTGTTTTTATTTTTGAAATCACAACTTTATAATATATATAACTCGATAGAAGATTAACTCTATTATAGTATATACGAAATCTGCAAGAATTAAAATATATTATTTAAGCATACTTTACGACCGGGCTTTGTCAGGCGTTCATGCTAACTTTAATATTTTTGCAGTTTTAACAAAAGAACTACAATAATATCAGAGCGCCTTTTGGCCAAGATCAAAGTGTAGTATCTGTTCTTCAGATGCGGCACTTCCATTTCTCGTTCTCTTTCAGTGGATGAGAAATCCTTCACGACTGAGACAATTTTTATTTTTGTGCCTTTTTTCCACGTTAAAAAACGACCCTGGTGTCTAACTCTGCCCCGTAGGGAGGCATTTTAAAAAGCTACAATAATATCAAAGCGTCTCCATTTACGCTGAACATCTACAGAATGCCAACATCAGTATATTATATATGAATGAGTCCCCTGTGGAATTTCCACAGATCCTACTAGTTATTATTATTTTATTATTTTTTATTTTTTACTAGAGTTTGATCCTAGCCCAGAAGGCCGGAGAATAATTGATTTAGAATTGCGTTTGTGTAAGATTAAGAATTTATTATAACGAAGCGTTGTAATTTTAGAACCAAGTTGAAGAGTCTACTTCAAAAAGAACACTTAGTTAAAATCATGCAAGTTTCTTATTATTATTTATGATAATAGGTGGGGGGTGGAGGGAGTCAGGAAAGGAGGGGGGGCATCTGTGGTGATAACCTTGTTTTGACCCCGTATTTAAAATGGAAACAACACCCTCCCCCGCCTGCACTAATCCATAAGCAAAGAGACAAGAACAAGAATAGAAAGAGTCACAGACGCCTCCCCCCTCCCCCATTCCCTTCAGGCATGAAGAGCAGGTGTTCACCTGGAGATAAGAACCTGGTTTGGATACAAAACAAAATTATCAAGTACCACATGATGAAGAGAGAGAGAGAGAGAGAGAGAGAGAGAGAGAGAGAGAGAGAGAGAATAAAACAGCTATTCTATTAATAATTATACGATAAACAATGCGATGTAGTCATCCAGAAATTAACTTACTACTACTACTACTACTACTACTACTACTACTATGATGATGATTGACACTTCTTCACAGAAGTTTGCAATCTCTTCAGATTGATGCCGGGCGTCCATGTGCACGTAGATGAATCTCCAATCCAGCTTCACTCTTGCATAATCGTTCACAGACGTGGCAGAGAAACTTGTCAGTATTTGCTGGTTCTTGTAGAGGGACCATATTATGCACTTGTGAATGCCTTGTCAAACTGCTTACAGACCAATCCACATATGTTACAACAATGCCTGGATGGTCTGGGTGGCAGCACATCCTCATAAAATTGTTGGGACTTCACATGGTTCACGAAACCAACTTTAGATAGAAGAAATCTGTCCACAGATTGTACATTTCAGCAGAAACTGCAGATTCATCCATTTTTCTAAGTTCACTTATAATTTTTTGATGAAAGTATGATTAATTTCATAATTTTAGTTTCTTTTAAAAGTTATAAACACAGACAATTTCACTTTTATAGCTATATATATATATATATATATATATATATATATATATATATATAAAAATAAAATAAAAGTTACAATAAGTTTACTAAGGTAATCAAAATGGTAAACTTAAAATATATTATAAATATTAAAGAGTTAATATTTACAAGTAAAATAAACTCAGCCAGATATAAAAAGCTCAATAAAACCGAAAAGGAAATAGAGCTTATAATATGTTTTAAATATGTTTTTAACTCTTTTTCAAGATGTCTTTTAACATATTTTATTAATCATATATATATATATATATATATATATATATATATATATAAATATATATATATATATATAAATATAAAACTGAATGTGTGTGTATGTGTCTGGTCACGAATAGGCTCCTATATGGTTGACTATTTTAAAAAGCTGATTACGTATAATGATAGAAGATGTATCGAGACACAGGAATGGGTATGTTTGATCTGGCAGAACGGTGATTCATTAAAATTGTGGGGTCTGCGTACGCGCCTGGTCAACAAAGTATTGAAATAA
>NC_136507.1:64008737-64026237 GCF_053919585.1 Euprymna scolopes
GTTTTTAAAGTATTTTATAAGATGTGCACCCCGTTTGAAAATTCAAATATTTCAGATTTGCATTGGATTTGACCCATGCAGAGTTATTAGACATCATATAAACAAGATTCAAGATTCCTTGAATTTCAATTACTTGAGAATTTGCTCGACATATGAAGATTATATATATATATATATATATATATATATATATATATATATATATATATATATATATATATATATATATATATATTCAATTATTAAACTCCTTACAAGACAGTTAACAATTAGAATTATATAAACATAAAATAAAAGGCTCTACATAAATTGATCTACGTTTTAAGGATGTTAACCGTTTCGTCAGGGATTCCTATATATATATATATATATATATATATATATATATATGCGAAATGAACGATTAGGTATGTGTTTATTCGTACTGCAATTTCTAGATGGCATTGTTTTTGTTTTTTTAAATGAATCAAATTGTTATTAAAAAAATATTTGGTTTGAATGAAATGATCAGTTACTTCATTCTCTCTCAATTGGTTCTCTTCTACTCTTAAAAAAAAAAGAGAGTGAGAGAGAAAGATTACCCTTCCTTTTTACTACGACGCAGTAAATGGTATGAGCCCCTCCCTCCCAGCAATACTCTAGAGCAGGGGTCTCCAAATTACGACCCGCTGACAAGATCCTGCCTGCCAAGATCTTTAATCTGGCCAGCAAAGCTCTTATGGAAAACATAAAAAATATTCCGGAAATTTTTTTAATGGAAATGTGTGAAAATAGTGCTTTTTTTTTTGTTTTTGTTTTTAAAAAAAAAAAAAAAAAAAAGATTAAAAGGATGAGGTGTTGAAGCACCAGTTTCACTAAAAAGCAAAACTAATCAGCAAAATAGCATCAAACAAGTATGCTGCATCTTTTTTATCCTAACTCTCTGCTCGGCCCTCGTTTTCACTTGTCTTCTGCACCTGTGCATTGCATCCAAGACAGATTACACTGTTTTAAAAGCAGGTTTTGGGTTTACTTAAGAAAGTTAATAAACCATTGCAGTAGTACATTTGTGACGGAGCCTCTCTTACTCACTTTATGTCAAAAATGCACCAATTTCATGATTCTAAATCGAATACTAACAAATAACGAAAGAAGTAAAAGGATTTTCGAATGTTAATTTTCTTTACAGTAAATTCTGCACCGATTCAAACTTTGAAAATTAATGGTCAGTTAACTCTGTTTTATAGTCATTTATCCACTGTTTCTTGGTCGATTTAATTTTTATATTTTGGCCCACATAGCCCTAAAAAGTGAGCAGTATGTTCAAAAACTTTGGCTACGCCTGCTCTAGAGAAATTCTTTGGTGCAACCATCTGAACTCTATCTCCCCATTTCAGTATTTTTTTTTAATGTAATTATTTTCTAATTCTTTTAAATAATCCAATTAAATGTGTTTCTTTTCTTTTTTCTATTTTTCAGGTGAGTATATTTCCTGCTTCTCTGGTTCTGATCTTCACAGGTAAAAAAGAAGAGAAAAAAAAGTGGGACATGTTTTACTACAAACAACAAAGCGAAAAGTGGAAAAGAAACAAATATATAACAAATTAATGTGACGAAGGCAAGATAATTTACTCTTCTACCTACTTGATAATTTTTTTGTTTTAACTCATGTTAAACCCCTTTTTTAAAGTTAGAAACACAAATAGTGTCGAGTTGCTAAGTTGGAATGAGAACAAGATAGTGGGCATGAGATGGTCCTTTTTATAGACTTGATAATCGCTCAAAACTCGAAAATGAAGCAAAAATACTGATAAAAATCCACCCAGTAGCTGTCACAATGAAAATTATTGTGTAAATTTATATCCGTATTTTGTTTCATTTTAAAGGTTTGAGCCAGTATCGAGACTGAAGATGGCATCCTTATTTCTGCCATCGTCTAATCATTCTAAGTAAGCGTTACTTGTGTTTCAAACTTAAAAAAAAGACAAGAAAATAGTCACACACTATTTGAAGACACTTATTTTGAATAGAAATTTGAAAATTTTGAAAACTTTAAGTGTCAGGAAAATGATAAAATCATTTTTATGTCCTTTTGTAGATGCTGTAAGTCCAATATTTCGCTAAAAATAGCCTCATCAGTGTAGTTAGTCAGTCCGTAGTTTTTTGGGGTTTTTTTTTTGTTTTTTTTTTCCTTCATTTTGCTGTTATAGAGGAAGTGAGTCCTGGAGAAGAAAAAAAAAAAAAAAAAAATACGGACTGACTAACTACCCTCATGAGGCTATTTTTAGCGAAATACATCAACATCACAAAAGTACATAAAAATGATTTTATCATTTTCCTGACACTTAAAGTTTTAAAAATTTTCAAATTTATATTTAAAAAAAAAACGCTTTAAAATAAGTTAAAACAGAAAAAAAATTTTATCCGGGTAGCAAGAAGAGTAATTTATCTTGCCTTTAGTAACATTTATTTGTTACATATTCTTTTTTTGTTTTACAACTTTTTTTGTTTGTTGTCCATAGTAAAACGTGCCCGAAAAACATTTTCTATTTACACCCCCCCCCCGAACACACGCACACATGCACGCTTATTTCTATCTCCGCTTATTTTTGAACTTTCAGAACTAAGTTGAACGGGATTACCCGGCATCTCCCGAGATCCTAACTTCTGTTAACTACCTGGTCACAGAAAAATTAATTAGAGGTTATTGTAGTTTGCTTTAAGCATTCTTTAGCGTGTATATAAAGGATATATATATATATATATATATATATATAGTGAGTGTGTGTGTGTATATGAGGATACTTCTCAACCTATATACTCAACGAATTTTTGAACAACAGGCGTAAAATTTGGCATATAGGGTATTCAGACATGTAATAAACTTTTTAATCTGTTTTCATACGAAAAACAACTGATAAGGTGTCAAACTTAGAAAAATTGGTATTTTGGGATCATCAGATTTTTATCTGTTTGTCAACTGTATTATGGGGTTTAAAAACACTTTTTAAAGATCGTGACAAGCTGGTCTAATAGCTATCGTACATGACTCACTGTTTTTAGGTTTTGGTTTCCATCTCAGCTCGAGTATTTGTTTTTTTACTTACAAAAAGTGAACTGTTTAGAAAACATAATACTCGCAGGGATATGTCTCAGTTTCTTTCCATTTCTTTTTTTTTTTAATTAATTTTTATTAAAGGAATTTAACAGTACACTTAATACTGGACAACGCCGGGCACATCTTCTCGTGTATATATATATATATATATATATATATATATATATATATATATATATAGTAAGGTGATTGATAATTTAAAATTCAAATTAAAAATCTGTCTCATAAGAAGGAACACAACAAAGTCAATAATTTGTACGATCGTTTCGGAAACGAAGTTTTAATTGCGATAGACATTATGTCATGGACAATAATTTTGACATATAGTTTTTTTTTTTAACATATAGTTTTTTTTCGAACATATAGTTTTTTTTCAAAAAAAAATATATGTTCAAAATTATTGTCTATGACTTAATGTCTATCGCAATAAAAACATCGTTTCCGAAACGATCGTACAAATTGTTGTGTTCCTTCTTATGAAACAGATTTTTAATTTTGATTTTAATTTTAAATTATCAATCACCTTACTAAATATTAAAGTAGCTTTAGGATATTTGCCTATCGAGTTTATAATATATCTGCATTACAACGAGCACTGTTCTTTTCTTGTATTTTAATTACATTAGTAATTTTACTATTACATTAAAATACACTCTGCTCTTTAGGCTACTGTTCTAACCCCCTTTAAATATATATATATAATATAAAGCTGTGTGTGTGTCTGGTCACGAATAGGCTCCTATATGGTTGACTATTTTAAAAAACTGATTACATATAATGATAGAAGATGTATCGAGACACAGGAATGGATAGGTTTGATCTGGCAGAACGGTGGTTCATTAAAATTGTGGGGTCTGCGTACGCGCCTGGTCCACAAAGTATGGAAATTAAAAAAAAAAAAAACGTTTACAAGTGTTTTTGATATAGATGTACATAAGAATACTTTGATAAGTATGTTTTAACTTAAATAGGAATGGTATAATAAAATTGTGGGGTCTGCGTTCGCGCCTGGCCTCCATAGAATGGAAATAGGCACAAACTTTAATAAAGACTTTTCATATCTATCTACATAAGTATACTTTGATAATTATGTTTCAGTTTGAAAAAATATGGTGTAATAAAATTATGGGGTGTTTGTTCGCACCTGACCTCCATGGAATGGAAATATGTAACAAAGTTTAACAAAGTTTTTTAACGTAGATCCACAGAATATTGTGATAAGTGTTTCAGTGTGAACAGGTATGGTATAATAAATTATGGGGTTTATCTATTTTATTTTTACTTTCATCATATTTTGCTTTGGTTTTGATACCCCCAAATTCGAAGCTATCTCTTTACAACCCTTCCTTTTCATAACCTATCATACTTTCATAAATCAGAGTCTATTTCTGTAGGCTGTATTTGAACCCAGTCAACGACGGGTACTTTTGCTAGTATATATATATATATATATATATATATATATATATATATATATATATATTTTTTTTTTTACAAAGGCATCACCACATTATCAAGGCCCAGAGGCCACTCAAGGATAAGGGTTAAAGAGTGTACAGTAGAAATTGGTCAATATAGTAATCATTAGTAATGAAAATTTGGTAAATTTAATAACTTATATGGAACGGCTCATCAAGAACTTATTTACTTTAGACTTGAACACAACCATATTGTAGTCAGCCGGAAAGCAGGAAAACGGAAGACAATTCCACAGGCGTGCAGTTCTAAGAAAGAAGCTTTGTTCATGGAATCTACGTTTAGGTTTAGGCACAGATAAAGAGTGGGGGAAATTATTGATAGTGTTTACAGCTAGACGAGTGTATCTTGTGAAAGTTTGGCGAGGGGGGACCATAGATTGAAGCTCAGTTGAACACTTTCCATGAAAATAACGATACATCAGAGACAAACTCGCAACATCTCTTCTGTGAGATAGAGGTTGCAAGGAGGAGAAAAGGACATCTCCTACGAGGCTACGAAGTCTATTTTGAACTCAATCAAGGCAGGACAAGTCCTTTCTAGCAGCTCCTGCCCAGATGTGGCAACAGTATTCCATCCTTGGACACAATGCAAAAATGTAATGGATTGACATAAACTAAAGCTAATAAAGATATATAATAGTGGAACGAGTTCTGCAGATTCACCTTTTATTAATACACTAGCGGGGGTATCCGGCGTTGTCCAGGTATAGTGAGGTATGTATATGGGGCGGGGTATTATGACAATAATAAAAGGGAAAATAAAAAATAAATGAACAAAAATATGTTAAAAGTCTTAAAACTTCTTAAAAAATATAAAAACAGAACCAAAAAAAAAAAAAACAGCGAATGTGATGGAAAAATAAAAAGGGGAAATACAGAATAAGCGAACGGAAAAAAATGGCATAAATAACTCTGTTAAAATATTAAAACACTAAAAATCGGAAAAAAAAATCATTTATATTAGTGCGAACATGCAACCTTAAAATAACGATGTTGTCACGTTGACAATTGCTCCACAATGGCGTCAGCAAAGTAACAGCGTTTTTATCTATGCAAACAAATTCAATAAAAAACGTTTTTCGCGCATGTGTGTTTGGCTAAACTGTCATGAAGGAACGATTTTTTGCTACCCTCCTTCATTGCAAATGACTATTTCTACAGGAAATAATTGACCATTTTTTTTTTCTAATTCTCACATATTATACAACTGAGACATCGCCCTTTCAGACGGTACTGGTTTCAACCCAGTCCGATGCCACTGAGAAAAGTTTTAGGCAGACATAACATCAACACACGCGTGTTCAACACACGCGTGTTCAACACACGCGTGTTATGCGACTTAATAGTTTTATAGCACACACACACACACACACACACACACACGCACGAAAACAAACACAAACGTACTCAAGCAAAAAAAAAAACAAACACACACGCATATGCACGTGTATGTGTGTAAACATAAGCACATGCATGCAGAAGTTTATGCAGCCTATCAGCGTTTTTTTTAATGCATAAATACATGTGTAATGTGTTGTCGGTGTGTTTAATAGGATAACTAATAAGCTAGAAGGTTTCTCTTTTGTATCTATGTAATAGGAAGAGGCCATATTGAAATGTAAGTAAGCATTCGCTTTTGCGGCTGATACCGTTAATCTAGAATGTAGGAATGCTTACAGTTCAAATAATCGAAAACCAGTGTATACTGAAAAGCAGACATCATTAATTCTGTAGATGAAAAGTGGTAAGAGTATGCAATGTGTATGAATTCAGTAGCCAGTTAATGATGGCGTAGATACAGGAAAGTATGGAAAAGTATAAATTCAGGCGGTGAAGAATGGGGTCGTAGGAGAACTTATGGAATAGGGGTTAAAATTGGAACTACTTCCTCTGTAGGTTATGACAATGATGATGATGTCGTTCCTAAGAATAAATGTAATGTTTTAATATTACAAATTAATGTGCCTAGGTTGGTTGTTTTTGTTTTACGGCATATCAACCTTTTTCAGGTTATTTAATGCCGAATCTAGTTATTTTGAGGAACAATTTTTAATGGAGTATATTTTTTTTAAGTCAGATTCTATTTAACCCATAGTTGGGACACTAACAGGTACTACCACTCCGGGTCAGAGTGGACCTGGGAGCAATGGCAATTAAAGGGTGGCTCCACACACCTTAAGGCCCGCAAGGTGGGGCCTCACCATCGGATATAGTTTTAGATCATATCCAGGACCAATGTCTCTAGGATGTCATTCTATAGTAAAATAAGGTAACGGCTAATAGTGTAAGCATAATAAATTTTAATGTGCTATCTGTTGTTGTAAACCTATGGTGTTTTGGTCCAGAGGGGAAAAAAACTGCGCCTCTTGTATTATATATATATATATATATATATATATATATATATATATATATATATATATATATATATAGGGAATATATACATATTTAAAAAAAATACTTTTAACATTACGTTGTATTCTTACTTGCATCACTATGGTCAGAGGATGTGTTAATGTTCTGCCAACAAATGAAGTTGATGGCAACTTATTTAACATGCCGGACTTGTAGCGTTTGGATAAAAACATTTCTGAGGAGGAAAAAGCTTTCCTTGTAACTTTTCTTCCAAATTTTTTTTTATGTTTTTATAAAACAAAAAAATAACTTTTCATACACCAGAAATATTTCTATCTTGAAAAAAAAAGAAAACTCAAAAAAAAACTTCAAAACTTAAAAAGAAAACATTTTTTTCCTTAAATTATGTTGAGAAAAAAAATCTTTTAAAAATAAACTAAAAAAGGGTTTTGTCTAACAACTTCTCCTGAAAAAAAAAAAGCACACACAAAAAAAATTTTTCTTATGAATTTTCTTGAAAAGAAATTTTTAACTTCATTTTTAATTTATTTAGAAGAAAAAAAAATATTACTTCATTAAACTAGTGGCAGGATCATGTGATGATTTTATTTATTATATTTCCATATTTGTTTTATCACTGTAATTCATATTAGATGTCTGTTATCTTATATAGCATTTTAAAAATTGAGGAATGATGCTTGGCAGGTGAACCTAATCCAACTTTGTAGAAATCGTGGGTTGTATAATGCATTGGTTTTCTGTCCTAAGACTAGTTAACGTCACAAGAGGCCATCTAAATGGTTTTGTAATCCTCAAAATGACGATTTGAAAGAGTTAGGCCAGGAGAATATGCAAGATGGGGCAAGGTTTCTCAACAAAATTCTGCTAAATATCTTTTGTCAGTAGTGCTATGTGAGGACGAGCATTATCATGATGGAAGATGATTCCCTTTTTGTTGACCCAAGAGAGTCATTTTCTGGTCAACATGAATGAAAACATTGCAGAAAAATGATGCTTTAATAGTCTGAAATAAAGTTATAAATTAATCTTAATGATATCTTTAAATAATAAGTAGAGCTAGGGCAACAGCATATTCTTTTCATTGTTTTGACTCTCGAGTGTGTATCCGTTGATATCTTATATGCTTTTATATAGAGTGATGTGGTTCTCGGTTGATTAACTGTCTCTATGTCGAATATATACTCGAGAGTCAAAACAATGATAAGAATATGCTGTTGTCATAGCCCTAATCATGAGCAAAATTTATTTCCTAGAACTGCCCGTCTGTAGAACACAATGCCAAGAAGCTGCTTCCCAGCTGACTGTCACAGGATCATTTTCAAGTCCAATGTAAACAAGTTCTTGTTAAGCCGTGCTCTTAAATACTCAGATTGAGTCAAATTTCCACCATTACTGATCATCAGGATGTCGTCTCACCAGCCAGCTGACACTTATTAACCCTTATCCTCGAATGACTTATAGGACTTGATAAGTAATGGACTGTCTATAATAATTATAATTAAATTTAATAGCATAAAAATACGAAGGTGAAGGCCTTTGAGACATTGCGATCCGGTAGTGGACGTCATAAAACTGTAAAATTAAATATCGTCTGCCTAGTGCAATTCACATTCAAACGTTACTTTTATATTAACCTTTTCAAAAGTATATGATAATTTCAAACAATTTTACTCAGTTAATGCAAGAAACACATGACGCCATACATCAATTAAACTTTAAAAAAAAATCGATTTTCTTTAACAGAATATTTTCTTCATTGTTTTGACTCTCGAGTATATATCCGTTGATATCTTATATGATTTTATGTAGAGTGATGTAGTTCTCGGTTGATTAACTCTAACTGTGTCTGATATATGCTCGAGAGTAAAGAAACAACAATAAGAATATTCTGTTGTCATATCCCTAGTGATAATAATATGCATGAAATAAATTACAATGGTCTAAAATACCCATTCTACAAACCGGCAAAAACTTTTGCAGTGACCTGATACAAATATAAGTGTTTATGATTGTAAGAGAACAATGTAATCGTTAGTTACAGGTGTGGCGACTGGTTTGTAATGTATACTGGAAACGGCCCGGCTATGCTCGTACTACTGTTACACTCCCTAAGGCTATCATTGTCGTTGTTGATTTGCTAATTAGGAGAGTTCATTTTATAACGAAGGGTGTGAATGCTTTCTCTACAACAGCAACCACAGTCAACAAATAAAAATTATTTTCTTGTTCTTAATTTCACAACCAATTGAATTTTTATGACATCAATTAGGAATAATCAATCGATTAGGGATTTTGATCTGATTGATTAAATTGTTAATGGAAATAATTCTTTATTAATTTTTAGAAAAGATGGTTTTATTATTTTATTATTGGAATCCTTTGATATGAGTAATTTGTATATTTGTTTTGTTTGTTTGTTTGTTTGTTTGTTTATTTATTTGTTTGTTTATTTATTTGTTTGTTTGTTTGTTTATTTGTTTGTTTGTTTGTTTATTTATTTGTTTGTTTGTTTATTTATTTTTTTATTTGTTTGTTTGTTTGTTTATTTATTTGTTTGTTGATTTATTTGTTTGTTTATTTATTTGTTTATTTATTTGTTTGTTTATTTATTTGTTTGTTGATTTATTTGTTTGTTTATTTATTTGTTTATTTATTTATTTGTTTATTTGTTTATTTATTTGTTTGTTTATTTATTTGTTTATTTATTTATTTGTTTATTTATTTGTTTGTTTGTTTATTTATATATATGCGGACTGTTATTCTTATCTTCACAGTTGTTTCGAAACGTTTCGATAAACTATTCTTCTGGCCTTCATCAGGTGGTTAACCGTGATGGTATAAGAATGCTAAGCCTCTTAACTGTATCTTCAGTAATTACTGCCTTCCATAGTTTTTGTTTCACCACGTTTTGACCAACTCGTCCTCTGGCCTTTCTCAGGTGGTTAACCACAACGCTGTAGGAATGCTGAGTCTCTTAACTTTATCCTCAGTAATTATGGCCTTCTATAGTTGAAACAACAACTATGAAGATGAGGATAACAGTTTGTAAATAAACAAATAAATAAATATACAAATTACTCATCTCAAAGGATTCCAATAATAAAATATTATATCATTCGGATCTGATGATAGAAGACCAAATAAGAATGAAAAACTTGGATTACCCGTGGCGCAGTGGGTATAGGTGTTGAATCTCTACAGTTCCAGACAGGATTAGTTGACCAAAACGTGGTGAGACGACAACAACTATGGAAGGCAGTACCTATTTACAATGTCTTCCGACGGGACAGAGTTAGACACCAGGGTCGTTTTTTTTTTTTTTTTAACGTGAAGAAAAGGTACAAAAATTAAAAATTGTCTCAGTCGTGAAGGATTTATCCTCCACTGAAAGAGAAGAAGAACTGGAACTGCAGCATCTGAAGATCCCAGTCAACCACCTGATGAAGGTCAAAAGAATATTGGCCGAAACGTCGCGAAACAACAGCTATGAAAATGAGGATAACAGTCCACAAAGAAAGAAATAAAAGATGTTTTTTATGGGCTGACTGTGTGACCCTTAATAAAACAATGATTAGGCTAACCTTTTGGCCAATCGACATGATTCTTAAAGAAACATGGGCAGATAACTGCACTGATCAATCTATGTAGATCTTATAAATTCCAATACTGTCACGTTTAAAAAATTAACGGAAATAAAGATTTGTACTTTCTTCTTTTTTTTTTTTTAATTTCTTTATTAATTTTGAGAAAAGATGGTTTTTGTGATATTTTTTTTTATTATTCAAGCTAGAAACAGATTATTTTGGGCACCAATTCAGAATGAGCAATTTGAAATTCGAAGCTGGTGAATGGCTTTGATGTTTACTATCTCCCCCCATTCAGATGGGTAGGAGGGGGGAGACTATTTTGTCTAATTATTGGAATCGACGCCCCCCCCTGCTCCTCTCTTCCAATCATTCCTACTTAACAATATTCTCATTTTTTTTCTCTTAATTTGTTTTTGATTAAGTATGTGTTTCGTTAATGCTTCATTTCAATATTGATAAAATTATGACCACTTCTTGCGTGTATGTGTTTCTCGCCTCTACGTGACTTTTAAATTATCATTTTTTTTTTTTCATGGTTCTGATCTAGAATTCCCTCCTATATTAAAAACAGAAATGCAGAAAAAGTCTGTATGAGGTGCATACTCGTGATGAAACGAAAAATATCATACTACAAAAAGCATGTAAATTAGCTGTTGATGACTAGATTTCAACAGCTAAAGAGACAGACGGCGGTTTTTGTCGGAAAAGAAGACGCATAACAAGCAACAGAATACCCCCTTCAAATCTCGCAAGTTATTTTAATAATTCTAAAAATATTTAAATTGCTTTCATGTTTTTATTTTGTTTGCAAATCATAAGCTAAGATAATAAGTTTTTTTAAATCGACCAGTAGCTATTTAAATAAAAGTTTTACTTATTTAGCTTACAATTCGTAATATGATGTGGCCTGTTGTACATAGCATCTATTAGCGTTCAGAATGTGTACACTGACGACGAGTTCACATGTTCAGTGCAAACTGGTGTACAAGTAACAGTTTCTCCTACAACAGAGAGAGAGGGGGGGGAGAGAGAGAGAGGGGGGAGAGAGAGTCTGTTATGTTTTAAGGACATATTTTCAGATTATTGCCGAATCCAATAATTTTGGAACAAATGTGTTTTTTATTTATACTTCAAGTTCTTTATAGCTTCAAATATTTATTCATCGTGTTTGGTTTGGTTGTTTTGTAGAGGAAAAGTGTGTTTGCCTTTGTAGAATATGATTGAATTTTGCAAAGGAAAAGGGGCAAAAAACAATAACGTTAATGTTTGGTGCATTTTAGACCAGGAAGTCAATATCTTCAGATCGCCTAATGTGGTAACACCAGAGAGAGAGAGAGAGAGAGAGAGAGAGAGAGAGAGAGAGAGAGAGAGGGAGAGAGGGAGAGGGAGAGAGAGATTGTAATATAAAGTAGAAAGAGAAATGAAGGCGTTGAGTGCATACGGATTTGCTGATAATTTTAAAGCCAGTTCAAATGACCTTTGATACATTTAAATCCATCTAAATGCCTTTCAAATTTCGAAGGTTCACAAAAGTATTTCATTTTTCTTTCCACTATTAACTAAATATTAAAATAGTTGACTTGCTTACAAACCTGAAATGCATTATGGTGGATTTCGGTTCGTAATTAAATATATATTTTTTTTAAGTAGGATTTTTATAAAAAGTTATTTTTGTTATTTTATTCTGTAGAGTTTAGAATTTAATCAATCAAGTGTACCTATTTACTATGCCTCCCCACGGGACAGAGTTAGACACCAGGGTCGTTTTTTTTAACGTGGAGAAAAGGTACAAAAATAATAAAAAAATTGTTTCAGTCCTGAAGGACTGATCCTCCACCGAAAGAGAACAAGAAATGGAAGTGCAGCATCCGAAGAACAGATACTACACTTTGATCTTGACCAAAAAGGCCAATAAATCAAATGTAAATGATAATAGTTCTTGTCCAGAATTCATCCAATATTTAAAAAAAAAAAAAAGAAAGATTTGTATGATATACATACACGTGACGATTTTCAAAAACATAATGCTACTGTACTATAACTGTGACAAGTTACATCAGCTTATGATTTGCAACCAAAATAAGTAAAAACATGAAAGCAATCACAAGATAATGGCGTCTACTCTGGGGCACTGCTGCGCCGCTGCGGCTGCTGTGGCTATACAGTCTAAGTTGGAGTTGCTTCTCCAGATGCAGGCTGGGGCGAGTGATACGGAGATCTAGGTTTGCCCAGTTACCAGGGTCCCCCTCTTGGCATTGCCGACAAAGTTTGACAGAAAGGCAAACGAATACAGTCGGAGTCAGTACATCTACAGAAGCTGCTGGAAATGTGTTGCAGTGCTTCACCATCTTCTTATCTGGATTCCAAACCAATGTTTACTCGTTTAGCCCTTGCCTTTCTCAAGGCATCTGAAAGACAGTCGAACTATTTCCAATTTTAACGAAATTGCAGATCCTCGTTATAGTTATGGTTGTATGAAAATGAAAACAAAATCCTTAAGTTATTCTTCTTGAAAAGATTTGGATGAAAGCAATATCAAATATTAGAATTATTAGAATGACATGTAAGATGGAGGTGGAGCGTATTCTACGATCCCTATTACTTGTTTTTTTGTACTCTTTTCTTTTTTTCTTTTTTTTTGTGTACGGCATAATCACGTTGACACACCGGTTCCCACTGGATCACCGAAGTTAAGCAATGTTGAACCTGGTCCATACTAAATGGGCGACTATTTGGGGTTTTCAAGATGCTGTATGTGCTCTCCGCTTATCTCGGCATTGCTTCCAGTCCTTCTGGACTTCTCCTTGCCACTAGACTCAATCAGTGCCGATTCAGGAGAGGTGTGGTCGGGAATTGCGCAACCCTTGCCTCACAATTACACACGCAACTCTGCCCCTACAGGGGGTATCCTTTGTCTTTCGAGACTGAATGGAGGCCTCGTTGTACTCTTTTTTTTTTTTTTTAATAAAAAATCACCTTCCTGTCTCTCTAAATTAACTGTTGACATCTAATTGTTACAGCTAATTTACATTATCTTTGTAATATGACATATACATGTTACAGAAACTTTGTGTGGATGACATTGTGTTAGCTACATAATGCCGTGACTTGCTACAAAGTTTTTCTATATCTCTTGGAGAAATATCAAAGTCATTGCCTTTTAACCTATTCTGGCCAACATTAACGAGTGTGCTCACCTGTGTGGAAGTGCAGAAAACTCGTTCCACACATGTAGGTAGGGATCTTACCTGCTTTTTTGGGCTGCTCTTTCTTAAGCCATCAGACGTGTATGTAATGCATGCATGTATATGTATGTGTATGCGTGCATGTGTGTGTGTGCATGTGTGTATGTAATGCATTGTGTGTGCGTGCTGGATGTGTGTATGCAATGCATGTGTGTGTGTGTGTGTGTGTGCAATGCATATGTGTATGCAATGTATGTATGTGTGTGTAATGTGTGTGTATATATATATATATATATATATATATATATATGTATATATATATATGTGTGTGTGTGTGCAGTCATTATTATAAGAATACACTAAATGGCTTCCACCTGTATGCACCCGAATACGTGGTCGCTAAAAACGTGAAAGCTAGGATCTCAAATCTTCATTAGTTGAACAATTGGATGATCATGTTGTGTCATAAATTTAAGAACAGAGAATATTGATTTCTTTTCTCTTAATATGTTTGTATTTGTAATAGTTTGATTCTGTGATATGGCAAATCTTTTATGGCTTTCTTAGACGCGCACAGCAAGATTTTTATTCCCAAATAATTCCATACATAGAATTATCTCTTAAAGTACACTAAGCCCCTGTGAATATAGGAAATGGTTTCCATTTTCTCAAAAACACACACCCAGGAAATGTTCAGATATAATAACCAAATCGTTATAAAAATGAATATGTTTCTCTTTCTTTCGGATTTTTCGTTTTCATCTTCTTTATTTTGTCATTTTCCTTTTTGTCGTCGTCCTTTTTGTCTTCGTTTTTGTGTCTTCTTTTTATTTTTATTTTATCGTTTTCCACTTTCGTCATCGTCCTTTTTCTCTTCCATTTCGGCTTTCTTTTCGCCAATTTCCATTTCATCATTTCTTTTTCCCTTTCGTCTTTTTCCTTTCGTCTTTTTCCTTTTCGTCTTTTTCCCCTGCGTCTTTTTCCCTGTCGTCTTTTTCCCTTTCGTCTTTTTCCTTTTCGTCTTTTTCCCCTGCGTCTTTTTCCCCTGAGTCTTTTTCCCCTGCGTCTTTTTCCCTTTCGTCTTTTTCCTTTTCGTCTTTTTCCTTTTCGTCTTTTTTCCCTGCGGCCCTGCGTCTTTTTCCCTTTCGTCTTTTTCCCCTGCGTCTTTTTCCCTTTCGTCTTTTTCCTCTGCGTATTTTTCCTTTTCGTCTTTTTCCCTTTCGTCATTTTTTTTTTCTTTTTGTCTTTTTCCCTTTCGTCTTTTTCTTCTTTTCGTCTCCCCCCCCCCCCAGTGCAAAAGAGAAAAATAAGTGATAGAACATAAAAGCTGGAAGGAACAAACTTGACCCTTCATTCCAAATAGCTTGACCCTGACACTCTCTGAGCCTCTGTGTATGAGAAAAATATTGTGTATATGGGAAGGGGACTGCTGATAAAGGAGTGTCTCTCATTACTCACGACTCTCTTTCCTGTACCTAATAACTCTGACATTATATATATATATATATATATATATATATATATATATATATATATATATATATATATATTACTCCCTACACCCATTAACCCTACAGAAAATTAAGGGGTGACCTCCAACCTGTAGTGGAATGGGGGACATAAATGGACGGTAACATTTAATGCTGCTACAACTAAGCTTATTTCTTATTACAAGAAACCTTCTCAACCACTAACAGTCATGACTAATAATAGGCTACCTGAAAGTTCTTTGTTCAAACTCCTTGGCTTAACATGGAACAAATACATTGAAGACATTGCCAAGGCTGCTACAAAGATGGGCTCTTTCTACCGTGTTAGAAAATTACTCATACCTTAAGAGTATTCTGTATCTCTACAAAGCCATAATTTCCCCATGCATGGAGTATTTTTGCCACATCTGGGATGGTACATCTATCACTAGTCTCTCGCTCTTCGACAGGGTTCAAAAAAGAGTCTTCAACCGAACAGTTGCTGCAACCAAACTCCAACCCCTGTCCCATCGCTGGAATGTTGCATCCCTGTGCTTTTTTTTACAAGTATTTTAATGGAATATACTCTGATGAACTGATAGCACATAAATTATTCCGACTAACCCGACAAGCAGCAAAATTCCACCCTTCACTTTAAAGATCCAGAAAGCCTTTTATTCTAATAGTTTCTTCCTTCAGACTCCTATTTCAAGAAATTGACAATAACAACAAACCTTTTCTTGGCACAAAATCACTTCCAGAGGTTGAAATGCGGTTAGACAAAACAAACTCACTCAACCCCTAGAACTGTTAGACTTTGGACTTTCCTTCCAGTTTCCCTGACTGTACTGACATGCAGAAGTTCAAAGGTTATGTGAACAGACATCTCGCTGCTCAACTCCCTACATAGTGTCCCTGTAGAATTACACATCCCTTCATATGACTTAACTGAACGTCAATATTTTGCAAGAAACACTATGACTTGACGGATCAATCATTTGTCTTGAAATAAATTCTTTGAATCAGGAAAATATGAGTTTGCAAAACCAGTGAAATTAAAATAATGGTAAGACGAAATTTAAAATTAGTCTCTTTTATCTGCTGGCCTCTTTATTTATTCTCCTCTTTAGTAACGAGTTAATTTACTACTCTTATTGCTGTCTTTCTTCGTCAATATAGAAACAGAGGTGACAATTCGCTACATAATTTCACATGATTCATTACTAGGGCTATGACAACAGCATATTCTTTTCATTGTTTTTGTATATATCCGACATAGTTAGACACAGTTAATCAACCGAGAACCACATCACTCTATATAAAAGAATATATGATATCAACAGATACATACTCGAGGGTAAAAACAATGGAAAAAACATATGCTGTTGTCATAACCCATGATCACCCACAGGCAAAACAACAACAACAAAAACAGACAGTGTTTCATGGAGTCTAAGTGACAGCAAGTCACCACAGATTACCAGTGCTCTCCACATTTTTTGGTTACTATTCCAAATCATTTTGCATTCTCGTTGCAGCCATATACCATTAAGTTATGATTGATAATATCTGTTAATTTTCGCTGGAATTTGAGTAACAATATGATTCCTGTACTCTCCGTGTCCTTTCAATGGAGGTCTGTATGGTGCTCTTCCTTCTTGGGCTTTTCATTCTTTCTGACACTTTATCAATATTTTGTGTGGTGACACAAGATGTTCCTTTTTCAACAGAGGGAATGGAGATTTGAATGTAATATAATTTTTCTTAGATACTACCTGCATCAATTTTTGGCTGCCAAAAGACTGCGTCCTTTAAAACCCTCCTCCCTTACACGTGCACACATACGTATATCCAGATTCATACGCTATTCATTTAACTGAAAATTGCACACTATCCTGTGCACTCTATGTGCATGTTGGATGAGTGCACCTCCTGTGCAGTGTACACAATAATTTCATTATTATTATTATTTGTATTCATTAGGAGTTCTCGCACAGGCCAGCATCCTCATCACTAGGTCTAAGACAACAGCATATTCTTTTCATTGCTTTGACTCTCGAGTGTGCATCCGTTGATATCTTATATGTTTTTATATAGAGTGATGTGGTTCTCGGTTGATTAACTGTGTCGGATATATACTCGAGAGTCAAAACAATGGAAAGTCTATTCCGTTGTCATAGCCCTAGTGATTACTCATTGCTAATAGCCGTTGGTAAATCTCCCCAGATTTCTAGTACTCTCCACCTCTTTCGATAACCTTTGCAAATGAATTGCATTATTGCAACAGTCGCTTACCATTAACTTCTCA
>NC_136507.1:64031237-64173737 GCF_053919585.1 Euprymna scolopes
TTTCAGAATAGTTTAAAAAAAAAAAAAAAAAAAAAAAAAAAACACCCTCCCCATGTTAAGAATGTGTTTCTAAATAATAATGTAATTATTTCAGCACGGTATCTTCTCTGTATAAGTACCAAACATACATACAGACAACTGCTCTTTATATTATAAACTAGTGGGGGAAATAATTATGTTGACACACTGGGTCCCACTGGATCACTGAAGTTAAGCAACATTGAACCTGGTCAGTACTAAATGGGTGACTATTTAGGTTGTACGCGCTCTCTGCTTACCTCGAGATTATTTCCAGTTGTCCTGAACTTCTCCTTGCCACTGGACTCAAACAGTGCCGATTCAGGGAAGTGTGGTTGGGGATTGCACAACCTTTGCCTCACAATTACATGTGCAGCTGCCTCCACAGGGGGAACCTTTGTCTTTTGAGTCTGAATGGAAGCATTCAGTCGGGGAAGCCTGGCCTTCTCCGGTAGTAAAATACGCTTAAATATATTTTAATTCATGCACATTTCATATTATTACCGAGCCAATTCTCTATAAAATATATAGTATTAATTTGGATTTGAAAAGTTAAAAAAAAATACTTTGGTACCATTAGCTAGAATCGAAATCAAAACATTTAGTGCTCCATGTTCTCTACCGTTTGAGCGATTGACCAATAGATAAGGATTTAAAATTAAACCACTTAAGCTATGAATAAATTTGCTCATGCGCAGAACTAATAGAAATATGTCAGCAAGTTGAAATGAATAGTTTGCATTTCAACTTGCCGACTTATTTCTGTATGCATTACTAATTCATCCAAACAAAGATTTTACTTGTTATAAACCTCCCTTGTTGTATGATTACTATTTCAGTGTTATGTGACCAGTAGTTTAAGAATTCAGCGATTAAATATTTATGCGCACACACACACACACACACACACACACACACACACACACACACACACACACACACACACACACACACACACAATACATATATCTAATGTTTTATTTATATAGATAAGAAGCTAAGAAATAGAGACGCCAAATCAGACCCCAGGCCAATAGAGATTGTGCAGATTATATGACGAATGCAGCGAGAGGGAAAAGTGGTTATGTAGTGTGAAGATTGTGTGCAAGTGAAGGGGAAAAGAGAATGAATATTAATGAAGCTCAAAATAGGATTGTAAAAGGTTTCGTTTTGGTTTATAAGATTGCATTTTTGCTTTCACTAAAGATAAGATGAGTATTCAATAACAAAAAATAATTCCGTGTGTAATTATCAATGTTACGTTGATGCTAGAAATACAGACACGTCGGGTTGCCTCATATAACGTATAAGATATTTTATATTCGCTTTCTCTTAACATCATGACGAGGAAAATATTTAAAAAAAAATGTTAAATATTGACGAGGGAGTATAACGGAGAAATATCTATATATATATATATATATATATATAGTCATCCACAAACAGTATTGTTTCACGGTATCACAGCTCATCAGTGCGGCTAAACGAGCAACTACCCCCAGCCAGGAACAAAATCCGATCGCCCAAATGACAGCCAAGGATTCTTATCATTATGCTATTCGGCTGCTGTGCAGGTGGTGAATTAATGATGCTTTGACATTGCCCAAATGTCTAAGATCGATTTGTTTACACAAAAAGCATCACTTAATATGCTAATGGCAGTTTGTATATCACTTCCCAATATGCTTAACCCAAGATAGGGAGCATTATATATATATATATATATATATATATATATATATATATATATATATAAAATAAAAGTTACAATAAGTTTACTAAGGTAATCAAAATGGTAAACTTAAAATATATTATAAATATTAAAGAGTTAATATTTACAAGTAAAATAAACTCAGCCAGATGTAAAAAGCTCAATAAAACCGAAAAGGAAATAGAGCTTATAATATGAACAAATGATTAATAAAACATGTTAAAAGACATCTTGAAAAAGAGTTAAAAACATATTTAATTTTAAAAAAGGAAGCACAAGATAAGTGGATAGTCCTTAATCCGCGGAGTTTCGAATAAATACTCTCCTTCTCATCAGAGGGCAGGAATTAGCAAAATGCAGGATCGGATTTTGCATATAAAAGTATTTAATGAAACTACAAGTAAGTCAAAGATCTTACTTGGTTAAAAAAAAGGGTGAGGTAAGGGGAACAGGAGGCAAAAGAAAAAAATAAAAAGATTTCACATGAATGGATAGTCCGGTGAAGAGTAAAAATCCAAAATGGTCGAATTTAAAATTTCAATCCAATGGGTAAATTCCTGCCCTCTGATGAGAAGGAGAGTATTTCTTCAAAACTCCGTGGATTAAGGACTATCCACTTATCTTGTGCTTCCTTTTTTAAAATTAAATATGTTTTTAACTCTTTTTCAAGATGTCTTTTAACATGTTTTATTAATCATTTGTTCATATATATATATATATATATATATATATATATATATATATATATATATATATATATTAATCAAATAATACTTGTTTATTTTTGTGTTGTAATTTGGCTTCAAACGTATTTTCATACATATTTAATTTTAAAATTCAAATTCAGTCAATGCTTCTAACACGAAAAAAAAAAACAAAATACCCTGATGTAAAAAAAAAAATAAAAAAATAAATAAATAAAAATAAACATTATGGAAGATATGATGCGTTCCCCAGCGCTCTCCGAGCAAAAACAGACGCAAAACAACTTGTAGAAAAATAAATGTCTTTATTCCTTTTTTTTCAAAATGCTGCAAGTACTAAAATCAATTGTTTGTGTGTAGCAGTGAGAAAACTTAGCGACGACGTGGAACAGAGACGGCGGCGGTTGATGGCAGTCGGTGGACAATCGAACGGTGTCCCAACCTGCCTCTTCTGCCTCTGACAAGCTACCCGCTTTGTTTATATCAGTCTCGAGTTCCCCGATGCACCTGTGATGCCAACGACTTTAACCTGTGACCCCCATCATCCGCTACTGTTGACAATCCAACACTTGCAGGTGTTTCCACACCATGCACTCTGCGACAGATATTTGTGTTCTTGCCTAGAATCCACCCTATATTAAAAAACAAAATTAAAGAAAAATCTGTATAATGTACATAGCCGTGATGAAACGAAAATATCATATTCCAAAAATTAGGTAAATTGATCAAGTAATTTTATTTTTATAAACAAAAGCATTTTTAAGCAATTAATGGGAATTCCTAGGCATTGCAACATAAATCTTGCAAGTTTGAATTCTTAAGTTATCTCCCTTTGTTATGTTTTCAGAGTTGCAGATAAGACAGATGCTTTTCGGTTACTCATAAACTTTGATTTTCTTATTTAAAAATTAAACTACTTGATCAGTTTATATAAATTTTTAGAATATGATATTTTCATTCCATTGCGGGTATGTACATCATACAGATGTACTTTATTCTTATTTTTTTTTTAGTATAAGTTTGTGTTTTTCAGATCACTTTTAATAAACAGCATGTACATGATGTTGTTTAACCAAAATAGAAATGTGTTATATGTGTCGATTCCTCTTCCACTATATCCAGTAAATAAATCCCCCCTTCCCACTTCCCTAATGGTTAAACAAACAACCTTTCCATCCTATTAATCCTTATCCTTGAGTCACTTTTAATCTTGATAAATAGTGACTCATCTATAATATAAATCTCACCTGTCTGTTTAAATGTATGTATGTATGTATGTATGTATATTTGTATGTGTATATGTATGTTTGTATGTTTGTCAAAAACTTTTAACAGAGGCGACGGGTTTTCACGAGATCGGTATCGTTTTGAAGCTCGACTCTTTGGACGACAAAAAATATGGAAAAATTGGCTAAAAACATTAATTCCTTCACTCTCAACTGTGCACTTTTCTACAAGGAGGGGTCGCTTTTTTCGCCGATATTTTCGAAAGGCATTGCCTCTTTTCGATTAACTAACCTTAATTTAAACCTACGTCACTTCCAGTTTGGCGATGGGCGTAACACCAAAGATGTTACATTTTTTCTTCATGTTCTTTTCCTCGGTACGGGTTCGAGCCTGCCTGCCTGCCTACTTACCACCTCCAAACACCCGGGCACCCAGGTTGGTATAATATATAAACGGCCATATGTCTGTCTGTCTGTCTCCATATTTTCAAACTCTATCCCCTCCGAAAATAAAAGTCCCAGAGCGGTGCAATGGGGCCTCAAATAATTTTTTTTTTTACTTTTGAAATTACCACTCTATAATAATATATACGAAATGTGGACAAATTAAAATATATTTAAGTGTACTTTATGCCCGAGCAAAGCCCCCTTCCTCACTAGTTGATAAAAATTCGCAAACCTGAAGAAGGTCGGAGGTTACATCAACAGAAATATTGTGTCAATAAAACTCAAGATGAGAATAATAGTTTGAATAATTCAAATAATACACATTTTTAAAAATGTGTTGTTAAAAGTGTCCCTATACAAAATGATATTTAGACATTGTTTTGAGGAAAGACAAAAACAAACTTTGAACGTCTTCAATACTGAAACGGTCCCTCCAGAGTTCCCCAGCAGGATTAGATTCCTTCCACTCAATGGTTTCAGAGATGGTAAAACACTGATGGCTGTTCTGGCCACTTAACTGTTCAATCTGTGCTGAAATGGATTCTAAGCAAATTCAAAATAGTCTTTTCAAACGTGTCTCTGTGAATACATGCACAATTGCATTTACATAATTGTATGTGCACACGCACACATGTTCACAAGTGTATGCGTACACATGCATATATGCCTATAAGTGCATTTGAATAATTGTGTGTGTGTGTGTGCACATACATCCACACAATTGTATTTGCATGATTGTTTGTAAACCCACTCCAGTCTGCATCCATCGAATCCCGGCTCATGGGACCATAGATACAACCCAGCAGATTTAGGGTATACACACAAACAAGAACATGTGCACTAACCCTAAGTCCGGGTGGTCACACTCTTAGCTCTTTCTAGTGGTGGACCCCTCAAAATATAACCAGACGCTTGCTGGTTATTGAATACAGTCGCTCAGCAGCTCAGGCATGCAAAACGCGCATACCGAATAGATAATTCTCTTCTGATTCATAGTTTTTATAGAGTTCTTGGCGACATAGTCTAGTTTTTACATCTAAATTCCGTGTAAGTGTCTGGCTTCATAAGTTATTTAAAAATCCATTTTAGCGCCCCCTCCCCAAAAAAAAAACAATCTTCTCCCCTAGTCGGTCCTGGATATGACCTTAAACTATATCCAGTGGTGAGGCCCCAGGTTGCGGGCTTTGGGGAGTGTGGAGCCACCCTTTAATTGCCATTGCTCCCAGGTCCACTCTGACCCGGAGTGGTAGTACCTGTTAGGGTCCCAACTATGGGTTAAATAGAAACTGACTTGAAAACAACAAATATATTCTATTAAAAATTTTTCTTCAAAATCTTTGGATTCGGCATTAAAATAACCTTAAAAGGGTTGATATGCCGTAAAACAAAAACAACCAACCAACCAACCTTCCCTAGTTCCCTTGTTCTGAAGAAACCTCATTATCACGTTTATATTTTCCTTTCATTGAAACAGATATTAATTTTCTGATGGACAGAATTTTCATAGACATCTGTTTTTCTTGACCAAGTGTCAGTGTAACCCTCTTTTAACCATACCTCATTCTCTACCATCCTCATCTATCTGAGCAAGGTTCCTGGCGTCGCCCTGGACCTTGTTACCGTATATGTGCACACGCATATATGTACACAAATGTATTTACACAATTTTATGTGTACACATACAGACAAGCACACAAGTGCGTTTTCACCATTGTGTGTGTACACACACATGCACGCACACATTTGCATAATTGTATGTGAAAAACAGGCACACACATGCATTTGCATAATAATATGGCAACGATCAAAAGTGAACAATTTAATTGTAAATTTTCCGAAAAGCGTCACTGATCTCTTTTTCTTTAATCTTTTATTTTTGGTGCATGAAACTACATGTGAACAATTTGAAATTATGTTTTTCTCTTTTTTTTTCTAATAGCATAAATTATTAATCATCTAATAAAGTAATGCCGACTTTTTCATAGATCTGTACATACATTATAACCTCGGTTCTAGAATTTTAATTAAATATTCTGTTTCGTCGTAAACAACTGGTGCGGGCCGAGCCGGGTCATGTGTTAAAAATATTTGCAATTATTTTCATCTGAAAACATACTTTATCCGGTTAGATTTTGATCTTTTTCTGAATGATGTTAATAAGAAGTAGGAGGGTTTCTTATTTTGCAGAGCTAACTACTCTTACCACCACTCAATCACGCTGGGAAGATTTTTGCAGTAACGACCGTCTTTGTTTAGATGTGTGGCGGAATTAAATAATTTGTTGATATATTTACTTATTATTGCCATTTGCTTTTGTTTTTTTGTTTTTTTTGTAAACATTTACTATTAAAAAAAATCATCTACTATGAAAAAACATCTATTATTAAAAAAATACTTATTATAAAAACATTTACGATTTAAAAAAAGTAAACATTTTTCTTTTAACTTAAGGGAATATTTTTTCTTCTTTTTATGTTTGATTCATATTATTATTATTTTTTCAATATCCTCCATAAGTGTGAAAAAAAACCTCTATCTTTTACAAAGATTTTTAAAGAAAAGAAAAGAAAAAAATAGCAAAAGCTATTTGTCGCGCCTTAATTTGACATGCCTTAATTTGTCGTGCTAAAATATCACACGAATAGAGAATCAGCAAAAGTCACTTCTTGTGCCTTGATTTGTCGTGCCTTAATTTGTCGTGCCCAAGTTTCACACAAATAGAGAAACAGCAGGAGCCATTTGTTGTGCCTTAATTTGCTGTATCTAAATATCACACGAATAGAAAATAAGGAGGAGCCAGATGTCGTGTCTTAATTTGTTTACCGCGATTACATAGTTTAAACCTACTAATCCATTTTTTTTTGTATTGTTATGTCTCAATTAACCTCTAAGTCAATGGCCGCCATTCGAACTCAACAACTCCATCATTCAACACCACACACTTATCCCAGTTGACTTTGTGGATGATACTTGCAAGCATAAAATATTGTTTCAGATTAAAAATAAAATGCTTCGTCAGATGCATCGTAAAGATGTTAGGAGTAACGACCACTCAAAATGAATGAATAATGTTTCCAAACTTTTTAGATAAGCATTGATAATTTGTACCATTTGATGCAATGGGAGTTCTGAATGAAAGTCTTTTAAAGGTTGAATGTTCAGTCCTTAGTACAGGTGGTATCAAGAATACAATTACGAATTTTTTACGACTTCTATCAATCTATGGCTGACGGGACAAGAACAAGCTATCCCCCACGTTCACAAGACACACCTGGAGAAGGTCGGAGATTACATCGACCAAAATGTTGTAAGAATAGCATCCAAGATGAGAACAGTTGTCTTAATGATCCAAATCCGTCAAAACGTTTATTTGAACTACTGTTCTTATCTTGATTATTTTTTTCACAACGTTTCAGTCGATGCAACCTCTGACTTTCTTCAAGTATATCTTGTTAAACAAACTTGAGAATCTTTCTGTTGAACTCGAGAATCTGCATGGAATTTCGAACGGAGCCCTTTATTTAATCCACAGGGGTAGAATGTTCTCGGTTCGTCAGCCATGACTGGGTAGAAGTCCCAAGTTATTCACAATTATATTTTGAGTGTCACCCGCACTGAGGATTGAACCTTCAACCTCTAAAAGAGTGCAACTTAAAACTGAATTTTGCCAAATACTTTATCTACTACGCCATGGGTCGTATCAAATACACTTGAAGTAGGTTACATCGACGGAAACGTTGTGAAAAACACACTCAAGATGAGGACAGTCGTCCAAAGAACCCAAATAATATGAATGACCAATCCACATCTTAAAAATAAAATCAGAAACGTAATAAATGAATTTGTTTTTTTAATTTGAATTATTTCGACTACCGTTCTCATCTTGGTTCTTATTTTCACAACGCTTCGACCGATGTTGTCTCCGACCGGCATTCCGACATATTTCTCGAGCCATTTCATTGTTGCATTACTTTCGCTGTTTTCTGGACGGTGATAGATAATTCGGCATCCCCGAAGAAACATCTTCCAACAGATAGTATATATTATGATACATAATGTGTAATATAGTATATTATTTTTTTATTATTTATTATGAACATTTTATATGAAAATAAGTGGAAAAAAGAGAACAATTCTTTCTTTTATTTAATAAATGTGTAATATTTCTTGTAATTGTTAACTTTCCTTTTTATGTGAAACATTATTAAAAGTAAATAAACATACTTTTTTGCAGAAAAATAACATTCTTACGCCAAACTACTTATAATAATAATACAAATACTACTACTACTAATAATAATACAAATATTACTAATAATACAAATACTACTACTAATAATAATGCAGATACTACTACTAATAATAATAATGCAGATACTACTACTACTAATAATAATAATACAAATACTACTACTAATAATACAAATACTAATAATAATAATACAAATACTACTAATTCAAATATACTACTACTACTACTAATAATAATGATACAAATACTACTAATAATAATACAACTACTACTACTACTACTAATAATAATAATAATACAAATACTACAATAATAATAAGAATTCGTCTAAGAATGTGATAAATTTCTTCAATTAAAATATCTGTTGGAGGATGTTTCAGCGGGGACGCTGAATCATCTGTCACCGTCTAGAAAACGAAGGAAGTAATAATGCAACAATGAAACGTCTCGAGAAATATGCCGGAATGTCCTCTGACCTTCTTCACATGTATCTTCTAAACTCTTTCCGTCAAAGAATGTCGGAGGTTACATCGGCTGAAAGATTGCACAAATAACAACCAATATGAGAGTATTAGTCTGAATAATCTAATTTCAAAAGTTATTGCTTTTAATCGAGTGAAAATGACGACAATAGTGCACGTTTTTTTTATTTTTTTATTTTGTTTTTCCTGCAAGCTGAACCTGATGTGCAGTGTTCCAGCTTTATCAAAGCTATTGCATTATTTTCTCTTATACTTTCGAAAGGTATTTTTCTTTTTACATAGGCATCACCACTTATCAAGGCCAAGAGGCCACTCGAGGATAAGGGTTAAAGAGTGTACAGTAGAAATTGGACAATATAGTAATCGTTAGTAATGGAAATTTGGTGAACGTTATATGGAACGGCTCATCAAAAACTTGTTTACGTTAAACTTGAAGACAACCATATTGTAATCAGCTGGAAAGCAGGAAAACGGAAGACAATTCATGAACCTATTTGCCCTTCCTACTGGTATAGGTTAAATCGGGGTTCCACGGAGCCCTGAGGTTCCAATGAAAAAATTAAATGGCTGCAGAAGTTTACTTATTGATTTCTTTTACTGGAATGAGAGAAGATACAAAACTACAGGTTTAAAGAGTTTCAAGATGGTTTATGAAAAAAAGTAAAAAAAAAAATGAATAAAAAAAACATTCAGCAATTTTGGATTAATCAAAAAACACAAAAAATGGTTGTAAACCTTATCATCAGTTTGTGTTAAATTTTGAAATTAATCTTTTTCATATTTATTTTAAGAATTGTTATTCCTCCTTGAAAACCCTTAACCTTGCTAAGGGGCTACATGGTGTCCTGAAGTTTGGAAAATCATGGGTTGAATAATATGACAGATTCATGATCCGTAGAAAAAGTAAAATCCGAAATGACAATTTACTAGGGGAACCTGTGAAAATTCCATAGCGGCATCTTTCATACGTAATATATTGCTGATGGGCATTCTGTGGACATTCAGCGTGAATGTAGACCCCATGATATTATTGTAGCCCTTTTGTTAAAACTGTAAAAGTATTTATCCAAGTAATCTGCTTAATGGAGTGTCAGAATATATCTCGTTATTACGGTTTATCTCCAATATCCTTATAGGAGTCTGTGACATATTTCCATTGTATGGACGCCCAGTGTGAACGGAAACCATTATACCATCTTTAGACAGAACAGATACTATATTTGGATCCTAGCCAGAAGATTAAAAAGGTATATTTTAGCTTCTTTCTTGGAACTGCCTGCTTGTGGAACACTTCTGCTGGCCCGCTTTTTGGTTGACCCAAAATCGACATGATTTAAAAAAAAATTTCTTTTTTTAATTTTTTTTTATTTTGCATCTTCAGTGATCAAATATTTCAAAATCTGGAAACCGTGACACACGTACGTTAAAGGTACAACGGTATTGATATATACATTCTTGGTGTACTATTATTTAAAATCATGTGAGTTGCTTGGAAAGACAAGGTTGTTGACAGCTTTATGAATAAGGAACCTGTAAAGGTATCCACCGAACATCGGGGGATCCTCTTTGTAGTGCCACTCCTGATTTCAGATAGTATATTTTGACGGCAGTAACATCTTTAAAAAGTGCCAAGAACAACGCTAGTATCATCATCATCATGACGTGCTCCTTGCCCGGACCAACTTGACTCTTCCTCTCCAGAGTTTCCTGTCTTCCATCAGCTGCCTCAGATCTTCAGGTTCACAGTTGGTGTCGTGTGCTATTTGCTGGATGTACGTGGATCTAGGTCGTCCTTTGCTTGCGCGTCCGTGTCGTGGAGTCCATAGCAATACATCACTCACCAATTCATGCTTGCTCCTCAGACAATGACCAGCAAATCGTAGGCATCTTTCTCTGATAGTATTATATATGGCAGGTAGGTTGCCATAAAGTTGCTGCTTCGTGGGATGATTTTGCCAATATATATTTAATACTGTTCGTAGCATACGGGTGTATGTGCCGTCTAGTTTTCTTTCCAGTCTTTTGGTGAGTGTCCAGGTTGTAGCACCGTAAACAATGACAGACTCTACCACTGCCCTGAAGAACTGCCTTTTCAGTTTGTTAGTTAGTCCCGAAATCCATACTGAACGCTAGCAATCAATGTAAATGTAGTTAGATTGGCGAATGAAAAAGATGAATAAAAAAAAAATGAATGTTATGAATGGGTCACCGGTTAGTAAGTACTAACTCAACGGCATTTTAGGAATTAACAAGAAAACATGAATTAGCCAACAAAATATATTTCTATCAACAATTTTACAGAGATGTAAAACTTGCCAGCTTGATAACTTTCTTTCGTTTCTCACATTAATAAAGGAGAGTAGAAAGTTGATCTTGCGTTTACTTTCGGCAGCCTCGTAACTCTCGCCTCTTTTGTTATGTCCTTTAGTCCTCACATTCCATGAGTGGTGTTTCTGAAAAGGGAGGGAAGGGGAGAAATTGCTGTTTAGGGGTTGGGATCTATCCATCTAACACCTATCCTCGACTAGTTTTTTGACCTTGAAGTAGTATTTCTTTTATATATTTAGCTCTTTACATCAAGTGGCTTTATGCCTTGTCTGGAGCGATTTCCATAAAAAATTCTAACCTATCTTCACTTGAGTAGGTAATAAGTTGGTAAACATTTACTATTAACAAACACCTACTATAAAAAATCAAAACATTTACTATTTTAAAATCCAGCCTTGATAGAGTTCAAAACCAGCTTCGAAACCTAGCAGAGGATGCCACTTTCTCTTCCCTGCAATCTCTTTGCCACAGAAGAGACATTGCGAGAATGTCTCTGCTCTATCGTTATTTTCATGGCAAGTGAGCTTCAATCCTTGCCAAACTTTCATTAAAAGTACTCGACTAGCTAGAACCACTATATAAGATTTCCTCCACTCTCTAGTTGTGTCTAAATCTAAACGCGGTTTCCATGAACAAAGCTTCTTTCCCAGAACTGCCCGCTTGTGGAACACTGTTCCGCTGGCCTGCTTTCCAGTTGTATACAACATGGTAGTTTTCAAATCTCATGTAAACAAGTTCTTGTTGAACCGTCCCCATAAATAATCAAATTCTACCCAAATTTACACCATTAGCGATTACTACACTACCACTTTGCATTTATTAACCCTTGTTTTCGAGTTGCCTTTGGGTCTTGGTAAGTGGTGACTCCCAAGTAGGAAAAAAGTAAACGTTTTTTTTTTATTCTTTTCACGTAAGGGAACTGTTTTCTTTTATGTTTTACTCGTATTATTATTATTATTATTATTATTATTATTATTATTATTATTATTATTATTATTATTATTTCTTCAATATTCCCCATAAGTCTGAAAAAAATTGTTTAATTTTTACAAAGATTTGTATCGACCAAAACAAAATAAAAAAAACAAAAGAAAACAATAAGGGCAGACTGAAAAGAATAAGAAAAACTTGACATCTTGGAATTTTTGTAGTTCATTTTTTGAAAGCTTTGGCGACCTTTTTAGCATTGGTTGACAATTTTTACCTGGAATTTTTTTTGGGGGGACGGGGGTTATTTTTGTGTTTTTCTTTTTCGTCCCGATTGTTGATTGGTTCTGGAGAGACATGCAGTGTGTGTGTGTGTGTGTGTGTGTGTGTGTGTGTGTGTAGGGAGTGAAGCGAGGGGTTCCATTCACCACTGACAACTAAATTAATAAGGAGTAAGGGAGTAAGACCTATTGATGCCATAGTTTTGGGGACAAGGGTGGTAAGAATTTCTGCAAAGATTAACATTTTTTACGAAGAGTATAGACATAGGTAACAAAGTCAACCTCAAAGGTCGGCTTGTCAAGCAAACCAATGTTAGTTAAGTGAAAATGATTTTGCACTCGATGACATTTGGAAATGAGGTTACATCTGTTTTCCTCCCCTCTCTATGATATTAGTGAAAGGTGGCTGTTAGGGAATTGTTATTGCTTCCCTCTGGTGTAAACAGCTATAAAGAACATGTATCGATGGCCTCCTTTTGACTTACTGGACAAAGCTTTCGATAGGTGCTCATATGACGATGAGTTTATATTGAAACCCAAGTTGACTAAGCTGCTACTGCATTTCTCCTGGCAGTGTATTGCTTAGAAGTAGAAAAAAAACATCTGTATATATATATATATATATATATATATATATATATATATATAATTCTTTATCGTATTCATATTTAACCGGATCATTTGACATAATGATAAGTGTTCGCTAATGGTTCGGGAGACCGGAGTTCAATCCTCGGTTGAATCACACATAAGACTAAAAAAAAAAAAGAAAAAAGTTCTTAATGTTCTCTTGCTAAACGCTCAGCATTATAAAGGGAGGATCAAGGGCAAGTGGTTTAATCCTGGGACTGGAGTGGCGCCTTTCCCTACATCTCGATGTAGCCGCTAATAAGTGGAGCCTTCGAGTTGCCCTCTACTAAAGTCCGCCACTTATCCATATTATAATATGTTTTCTCCAAGTGAACACAGATAGCATGGCTTTGTGCCAGATTTGATTTTTGTGGGTAGGGGTTCTATTATAAGGATGTTTTATCTAAATCTTTTTGCCCCTACAAATGTGCCTACATCTCGCGCGCGCGCGCACACACACACACACACACACACTTTCTCTCTCTCTCTCTCTCTTTCTCAGACAAAAAAAAAAATTTTAAATTGGGCGCGACTCTAAATGGAACTTGGAGTGGACAACTGATTTGTCTATCCATTTTTTCTTCTTTCCTCTCCCTGATGAGATTTGAAACTAAACAAGTTTTTCATAAGACTGACAAATTCCCTATTCACGGTCGGAACATGTGTTGCCCAGACAAGTTGACGACTGAGGATTTCAACCCCCTCCCCCCGATGATACTGTGTTAGATCGATAAATCAATAAGCTTTGAACTTGTCAAGACGGACGGACACCGGAAAGCTGATTTGAAGCCTAGTCCTTGTCAGATCACGCTATCTCTCTTTCTCTCTTCCCGTCTGCAGCCCCACCTCTCCACCTCTCTCTCCCTCTCTACCCTTCTCTATTTCTCTCCCATTCGCTCTGTCTGTCTGTCTCTCTCTCTCTCTCTTCCTCTCTCTCTCTCTCTCTCTCTCTCTCTCTCTCTCTCTCTCTTCCCGTGTCTTTCTATTCACTTGTGGATATGTTGATCTTTCTTGTGGCACCTTTCCTGGCTCAACTTAATCAATATCCCGTCTTTAAAGCTATTTATTTCATTGCACAAACTCTTACTAATTGCAGAATTGAAGGCTCAGCTCATTTCCTGCTCAAATATTAATAAAACGATGAGAAGGGATAAATAGCTTCAAACCTTACGATTTATAAGTTTTGCGGCGTGCAAGAGGTTATAATCTTTATTATAAAACTCTTTGAACCGTCTGGGCGTCCTTGCTTGCTTGAATCTTGTATCATAATAAAATCGTATTCTTGTCTATTTGTTTGTTCACAATTTAATTAATATGTACAAAAGGTACACTGTTTCATAAATTAATTTTCATACTATACTGAATAATAAAATACTTTGATTCCAACATGATTTCTATATATACTTTGTATTCAAAAGAAATTTATATTCAATGAATACCCTCATTTGCATATTATATTAAAGAATTACAGAATAATTAACTCTATTTTATTGTTTGTTGCAATAGAATCGTTTTAATTGTTCTACTTAAAAATATTTTTTAAAGTTAATTTATTTAATTCATTTTTAATTCAATTCATATTTAATTTGATTTACAGTTTAATTTAATTTTCAATTATTAATAGTTGACAACAGTTTAAAACCGGAAGTAAGCGTACTTATTTAAGCTATGAGAGTTATTTTTCGTTTGATTTTCATAAACCAAGATGGGTGTGTTTTATGCTTCTCTAAATCTAACATGTGGTCAATTTTTGTAACAAGTTAGGATATTCGGTGTATCTTAAATAGTGTGTGACTAATGACTCCGCCTGGCAATGTTTCGACCGGGAAAAGCCAGGTATATGCAGATAGTAATCTTTAAAATTACGTAACTTTTAGTTATTTATATACAAGAGTCGTTCCAAAACTAAAACCTCCTTTTTTTAACTAAAAAAGTTGAATAGCTACGAAGACGGGCGTGGTGCCATTGAAACAAGCGACCTTTTGTGCTCCAGATTTTATTTTTCTGCATAGTCATCACCATTCTCAATGCACTTTTGCCAGCGATGAACAATAGCTCTGCATAAGCATCTGGAGTGCACTTTGTCATACGAGTGTAACCCAATGGGAACGGTTGCACACACAGGTAAGATGTGCACTAACCCTAAGTTCTAGTGGCGAAATTTTAGCTTCGTAATGGGAAGGACCTCTTCAAAATGTAACCAAACACTCATTGATCACTGGAATGTACTACTCTAATGCTCTGAGTATACAAAACGCGCAACAACCTTAAGTCTGTGTAGCAACCTTTTTAACATGCTGATTGAACCCTAACCCTACTAGACGGGTCTCTCGGATGACCATTTCATGGCAGACGTTTTGGTTGAATACTTCCTTCGTAGATGCTCCGGTGTTGGTTGATATGCCGCTCCTATCCACTGCAGGACAGATTTGGAAACAACTGAGTCATAACTAAAATAATAATTAACACCTCTGCCTGGTGATGGCTGATGGAACGAGAATTCGCCCATGTTGATTAAAAAAATCTTAGTTGGAAATTTCTACATTTCATCAGAGTACCAATATTTTCGTTTTGAATCAAACAATTTTTCACAGACTTCTTCAACTTCAGTAAAAATTCAGCGAGTAGAAAGTTATTTATAAATTTTTATGGAAAATTGGGTAAAATTGCACTTTTCTTGATGTTATGAAGTAGACGTTGAATAGTTCATAGGACATAACCCCGAAAGTAAATTTTAAATTAGATTTTAATGGCGGCCAACATTAGAACCTATAGTGCTAGACATTTTTATATTTTTTTTTATTATTAAAAAACACGACGCTTCTACATAATTGGGGCGAGATTTTGTAGTCGATAAACTTGTATAAATTAACAAAAATTGTTTTTGACGCCATTGTAAAGTATAAGTACGGGCATTAATGGCGGCAAGCGGATAGGGAGACATAGTGTTGAAAGCTTGGTTATCATAATTTTTTGTAGGTTCCCGACTACTTTTGGATTGTGTTTGAAAGATTAAAAACTACAATTAATTTCCAAATGGGTAAAAATATTAGTACAAAAGAAAAAAGTTAGAATGAAAAATATTTTCACGGCGACATTCGGAAACTAACAAGTTCAGGTATATGTTGAAGTTAAATAAATTCATTGTAAAAAATCTTTTGAAAGATAAATATTAGTTTTCTGTATCTATTTGAAAGATATTTAGTATTAAAGTCCTAAGATATTGAATTAAGTTTGAAGCTCGACCTTTCTGGCGACAAATATCGAAAAAGTGTCCAAAAACATGAATTCCTTCACCCTCAACTGGGCAGTATTCTATTAGGAGGGGGGTCACATTTTTCGGCGATATTTTCGAAAGTCATCACCTCTTTTAGATTGACTAGCTTAATTTAAACCTTCCCCACTTCCGGTTTGGTGATGGACGCAACGGCAACAACGTCACGTTTATTTTTTCCACGTTCTTTTCCTCCTTTTCGGTACGGGTTCGAGTCTTGCTGCCTACTACCTATACCTCCAAACACCCTGGATACGCCGGGCACCCAGGTTAGTTTGCAATTATTAAATAAACAATACTTAATTAAATAATACTATCAATAGTTCGACAAATTAATTTTTCTTCGAGTTATATCGAATTCATTTATATGGACTTCATGGGTTTTTTTTTTTCGTAATGTTCCTGAAAAAAATATTTTTCTTTTTTTTATTGTTACAGTTTACGATGCTTTATTTTCATAAAAAAAACAAAAATAAATTCATTATTTTTTTTTTTACTACTGAAAACCATAACTTTAGTAAACATGTTTTTTGTTTAAACAAAATAAGACTTTTCTACTAAGATTCAAATAAAAATAATGGATTCATTATATTCCGTGATCATTATTTGATAGATATTGAAAATTTCATTAAAATTGGTTAATTTCCTGATTTTTGGTGATTTTTTTTAAAGTAAAGGGTGGGATCAAAATACATTTTGAGCATCGATTATTCGTTTTGCACGTACCTAGTAAGAAACACCAAGACATTTTTTTTTTTTAAATCAAAAACACGTTCTATTCCTTTTAATTTTATTTTAAAAAATTAAACAATCATTGTTTTTTAAATACATTAGCATTCTATTTAAATTTTATTCTAATAAATTAATTCTACAAAAAAAAAGCAAAAAATGTTATTTAAATAAATTTATTATTTTCTTATATCTTGTAAATTCTGCGTATAATTATAATTATTTCTCTACGAAACCATTTTTCATAATTTTTGTAATTTATGCTAATTTCGGCATGACGCGTCAGTACGTAACGTTTTTCTTTAGTCGCCATAAGCAAAAAAAACAAAAAAAAACAATGCCGTCAGAAAGCATAACGTTATTACATACAAACTATTTGTCGGTGACAATTTTACATGCGATATTCGTTTTCAGAATACCCGAAAACAATTAAATATCGTCAAAAACAATTTTTGTAAATTCATACTAATTTCAACAGGTCACCTAAATACGTAATGTTTTCACCTGAAATGCGTCGGTTTAAAACATCACCAATCTGCACAAGTACAATGAAAAATATATGTTTATATATTTACATATTTACAATTTGAATCTTCAATTTATATATTTACATATTTATCATTTGAATCTTCAATTTTTTTTTTTTTTTTTTTTTGTGAAAATTTGGCCTTTTTTGGCGGAAAGATTTGACATAAAATATTTTTCATGGTCTGGCAACCCTGAGGACGACGCGCTATTGTAAAGAAGCACTTTTGATTGTTTCAAACGATGCGATGGTTCAGAAAACACAACTGTACGTTTTTGTAGCCAGGAGAGTAAAAATGTGGTAGGTTTAGGGAGATGAGATAATTCTTACTGTTCTATTAGAACTTCATAACTTGTCCCCCCCCTCCTTCTCACTTCATCGCCCTCAACCTAGATAAATCGATAATTTACCTAACAGTGTCCTCACTGGCAACCGTTGTTACTCTTAGAGAACTTATTGTGTTCATAAGCTCTATCTCTTTCTCTGCACCCCTTTCTTTCTATGTCCTGAGTTCGCTGTGACAGCTGCGTAGGCGTACGATGCCCGCGCTTACTCTAATTGGCCGTGAAATATTGTTTTTCTTCTTTTTGAGGTGTGTGGTGAGGAGAAGTGAGCAACAGCCGGCCTCGTGAAAGAGAATGCCGTGGTCGTGAGGATGATGATGATTATTATAATGATGTTACTGGTGAATCAATGATTGTATATCAGTGTGAGGAAGTCCGTTTTACCTGGATAGATTTTTCAAATCAGTCGGGTATTTTTCTCTTCCAACATGTTCACTTCCCTTTTAATTATCACTACTGCCTTTCTTTCTCATCTTTGTTTACTCTATTTTCGTTTCGTGTGTATTATATCTATTGCTAGTCTAGCGGTAGCAGTGTCAGATGTCGCCATTAAAAATGAGTGATGAAAATCTGAATAATTACACTCACTATCTTCCGAAGCTTATAACTACTTGAAAAATGTAATTTAAACTCTTTTTTTTTCAATAAAAGGCGCAAAGACCAAATTTTAAAATAATAAAAGGTTTAATAGAAAAATATGCAATATATTTTTTTAAATCGGTTTTCTTTAAAAAAGATTTCAAGAAATTCAACGAATTTTAACTTACTCCAATTATAATAAATATATATAAATTCCAAAAAATCACTTACCTATAAAAATACTAATCAATGGGTGCTTCCATTCTTCATCTATAAGAATTTGTCCATATTTATATTTATATTCCATGTACTTTTTAAATAAAAGAATTTTTTAAGCAAACATCCGAAAAGACCGCGATTTTCAAATCTAATAACATGTGGTCACAGAGCGGAGTTGCCTCCCTTTCTTCCAGTTGACAAATATGGAGTCTGAAAAGCGCCATAATTAATTATTTCAAAAACGTAAAGATAACACATTAGACCAAATATATTTCCCGGTAGTAACTATATAAAGAAACAAACATTTGAAGTGCTGATATGTGTCTTATCTCCCCTTTGAATTTTTGACATGTGGTTACTGTCAACAATCAAATTAGTCAAGGATGGGTCACCGTATTTGAAAAATGATCACATTTCACTCATCAAAGTTTACTTTAAAAAAAAAAAAAAACAGCCGACAAATTTTCCATTTTTTTTATCCTTTTATTCTCTAAAAGAATTACATAAGTTTTTGATTTAAAATATTTTATTTCTTCTTTATGCAATCAATTTTTTTTTTTTCAAAAATCTAAAAAAAAAAAAAGAAAACAAAGAACAACATTGAATGAAATAGAAAAAAAAATTAATGTAGGTGTCCAATTTTTACAGGACAAGTTTTTCAAAATGTGAGGTTTAACTTTAAAAAAATCAACGTGTTTTTTTTTTTTTTTTAAGAAGGTTTTAAACTTTTGACTTTTAGGTAAATTTGCACTTAACTATTCTTTTGTTTAGATTACTTTATTTATTGATCTTTTATATTCAATTTGTGATATATAAACCTTAGGTGAGAAAAGTAATTATTTTCTTTTTAATAGACATTTCAAAACGGGGGGGGGGGTGAATAAAAAAAAAACGTTTTTCTAGATTATTATATTCAGTTTATTGGAAAAAGCATAAAATTTCACATTAAACCTGAAAGTAGCTTAATAATTGAACCAATAGAAAAATTTTAATAGATTTTTAAATTGAAAAATTTGAAAAAAAATTTAACTCGTAAAATTCAATTCATTTCATTACGTAGAAAAAGATGGCTGCATGAGCGCGCATGCACTTTGTAAACACTTAAAAAAAATAAAAACTAATATTTCTATTATTTTCTTTTAAAACTTTAATAGTTTATTTTGAAAGTATATTCCATAAAGAAATTAAACAACCCACTTAAAAAAAAAAAAGAAAAGAAATTACGAGTTTTGTATATTTTATTCGCAGTTTTGTGTTAAGGGTGTCACAAATTCCCCCCAAAATTCTGACACACCTAGTCTAGCGTCACTGATGAGCTGTGAAACAACGAAACAGGACTGTATGTCGATGACTACAGATATATTTTAAGCCCCCATCCCTCTTTGGGTAGAGCTCTGTCGTAAATAATCTCACCCACTACTTAATTGGTTGGAAAATGCAAGGCTCGCTCGCTGTTTGTTTATAAATAAGCGGTTTGAGCTCTATAAAAGTGGTGGACGAATGTTTATTTAATATATATATATATATATATATATATATATTCATTTCTGTAGAAATATATTTTTTATAATATATACCAATCCTTATTTAAGAAGCTCAATGTAATTACAGAGCAATATAGAGAATAAATGACAAAAAACTGTATTCCAAAGTTCATGATGTTGACCATCTTATAATTTATTCCTTTAATTCAGTTGACATTTACAATTCTTGACAGTATCTGTTTCGTAGCACAAAATCAATCACTTAATTATTATATTAATCAGTGAATCTATTTTGCCCTTAACTCGTCAGAAGAAATAGCAACTCTCAACCCATCAAAAGGAAATAAAGTGCATTTTAACATGATTAAAATCCGAAAATTGGAAGAGAAGTTGTAAATACCATATATGTTTCCATTACGCCATTTTGAATTTTAGAAATAAAGTCATTCACACACACACACACACACACACACACATATATATATATATGATGAGCTGTGAAACAGCGAAACAGTACTGTATGTCGATGACACACGCACAGATATATATATGTGTGTGTGTGTGTGTGAGATTTTGTGTGTGGACACTTCTCAACCTATCTGCCCAACATGTTTTTGATCTCCAGGCTTGAAATTTTGTATCTAGGGTATTCAGACACGTGAAATTTTTTTAAATCGGTTTTCATCCGAAAAAGGGCTGCTAAATGATCAACATTCAAAAATTGATACTCGGCTGTCATTGGATTTTTACCTGGTTGTCAACTGTTTCACGAGATTTGAAAACAATTTTCAAGATCTTGGCAAGCTTGTCTAATAGTTATCGTACATGACTCATTGTCTTTAGGTTTTGGTTTTGATGTCAGCTCGAATATTTTTCTTTTTTACTTACAAGAAGTGAACTACTTAGAAACAAAACAAAAAAACATAGTACTCGCATTCACGTGTCTCAGTTTCTGTCCGTTTTCTTTTTAAATTCATTTTTTTTTTTAAGGGATTTAACGCTACATTTATTACCGGACAACGCCGAGTACATCTTCCTCTGTGTGTGTGTGTGTGTGTGTCCCCCCCTCTCTCTCTCCCTTACTGTATCCATTTCTCTCCCTCTCATTGTCAGTTTTTTTCCTCACGCACTGTTTCTCTCTCACTCTCTCTCTCCGTTTTTTCTCTCCTTTTTATCGCTTGTGTCTTTCGGCCCGTTTTCTCTTTCTTGTCCGCCTCTCTTCGTTCATCATCATCATCATCATCATCATCATCATCATCATCATCATCTTTTTCTTCTGCCCGTTTTGTTCTCTTTTCGTTTTTCTCTTTCATTTTTATCTCTGTCAATTTTAATATCTTTCTTTCTCCTTTTCTCTCTCTTTAGGTCTGTTTGTTTTCTCTTTATTTCACTCCTCTCCCCCCCCTTTCCTTTTCAAAATAAGAATTCTAATCCATCCCCAATAAGCTCCAAATCTATTTGTATAAAACAGTACACTTACTCTACTGCAAGACATCTTTCTATTTGTCATCCATGAAAACCACCCATGAATGTCTGTAAAACAAAGCGTTTGCACAAAGACACCTCATTTTATGATTACAAAAATAAAACAAACAAAAACAAAAACAAACAACGACCCTAACCATACCGTTTCAACGAACAAGTTCATGAACACAAACACATGTGACCACTTCAACTTACGTCACCATGTTCTTTTGTATACCGTTTGGACCACTTCAAATAAATAAATAAAAACTCTTCGTCATTTTCGTTCACCTATTCTTTGTTGAATAAAATCTCTTCAAGTGTATATGTCATTTTATTATCTTTATAAGTCATAACTAAAACCATTCCAAATGTATTCTCGGTAAAAATTGATGAGAATAACGCATGTAATATTGTTGTATGATGGTGGTTGTTCCGATTTATTTGCCTCCCCACGAGGGCAGAGTTAGACACAAGGTCGGTTTTTAATGTGGGGAAAATCCACCTTCCTCAAAAAGGGGCACTCTAGATAGATACAAAAAAAAAAATTGCCTCAGTAATACAGGATTTCTCATCCACTGACCGAGGGCAGAAAATGTGAAGTGTAGCATCAGAACAGATACTGCACTATGATCTTGGCCTGATGTTGTTACGAAGTCCGGTTTTATTATAAACTAGCGTTTGGCCCCTGGCCTTGCCTGGTCGTAAAATACGCTCAAATATATTTTTATCTATGCTGATTTCGTATTTATTATTACGAAATCATCTCTATTGAATATATATATATATATATATATATATATATATATATATATATATATATATATATATATATATATGCTAACTGGACACCCGGCGTTGTCCGGTCGTACAATACGCTTAGACATGATATTTTAATTTATGCAGATTGCGCATGTTTGAGAGTCAATTGCATCTACTAGAAAGATAAACGAATATGCAAAGTTGTTACGGTTCAAAAGGCAATCTGAGAATCAGTGTGGGTTGGACAATGTTCGGAATCTTTGGAATTTGTGCCTATAAGAGTCATTTTTATTATTCCCCTCCCTATCTTGTGACAGACGAAAGTACAAAATTTTTCACCAGTAACTCCCTCTAGTCGTAGTGTGTACACACAGCGACCTAGAAAAAAAAAATAAAAATAAAAATAACGGCCCCTGAATTCGAGTTTTATGTAAAAATTAAAACTAAAAGAAATACTTATACCACATATAAATTATTACAATAGAAAAATGCGAGCATGAAAAGTAATATGGTTAAGATTAAACATGGAAAAGTAAAGGACTAGTTGTTAAAACTAAAAAGAAAAAGACAAGATATTCTAGTAAAAAATATAATGAATTTATAACGTAAAATATTGCAGCATTAAAAATTGATTATATTTTTCTGCTGCAATATGTTAAGTTATATATTTATTAGATTTTTTTACTAGAATATCTTGTCCTTTTCTTTTCCAGTTTTAATAACTACTCCTTATGCTATTTCATGTTTAAGCTTAACCATATTACTTTTCATGCTCGCATTTTTCTATTGTAGTCCATGATTTTTCAAGGTTTCTAATAAATTCACTTGTTCTTTGTTTAATTTCAGTCTCAGATGTTTTCATGTTCGCATTTTTCTATTGTAATAATTTATATGTGGTCTAAGTATTCGCATGGGAGTAAAATTAGGCACGGGGAACGATTTTCAAAATTTATTTAGGAGATACCCCCCCCCCCCCCAATCGAAAATGACACTGAATGGGACAAAATCAAGAATCACCTAAACTGATAAGTTTTACTCCTCTGTAGACATGAGACAATAATTCAGTGGTGATGCTTTTAGATAGAATTTGTAAGGTTTTGGTCTATTGGATATTGTGAGATGAAAGAAGAATTCTGCCATTGATAGGCAGTTGATATTGAGTAGACTTGCTTTTGTAATATTCAATTGTACTGGAACATGAGCGGTTCAACTGGAAACCATTTTCGAAAACGGAAACAAAATTCACTTATAATATTTTAACAACTTTGAGTCGTCTTCGTTCATCTATCTATATATATAAAAGTGACCTTGTCTGTCTGTTTGAGCAACGGTCTCTACTAAGCGTGTGTCAATTTTTAGTCTACAGACTTGAAACTTGATATGTGGGTGATTTGAACATGTGGAACACATTCGATTTGTTCTTTAGCCGGTAAAAATAACTGCTACGGGGTCAAAATTGAAGGCAACGTTGACACTTGGCAGGCGTAAATCGCCTTTAAGTGCTCTTGTACGCGTGTGTGATAAAATAAGTTAAACGATTTACATGTCACGAGGAAGTTGGTGATCTGCGGAGGGTAGGTTTCACTTTTGATTTTTGCAAAAGCTAATGACATTTTTTGGCTCTAGTTGCTGGGAGGAAGTAATTTGCATATGTGTCGATTGTTGGTTATTTAGAAGAATTACTTTATTCCAGGAGTTTCTTTTGAGAATGTTCTGATGATAGTTGTCTTCTAGAGAATCTTCTTACTTGTTACCCGTACTAGAGTTCATGCGCACTCGTTTATAGTCTATAGTTTATAATTTTGTGTTGTTTGACTCCTGGCAGAGTTAGGGTCGCGATTTAGCGATATTTCGCAATCTTTACACCAGACCTAACTCTGATCAACCTACTAACTGTGGTGTCACAAAGATTTCGACACATGCGCAAATATACATTTATAGGTTAAATAACGTTATTTATTTATTTATTTATTTTTCAGTTATTGTATGTGTATGGATTTAGATCAAACGGCAATGGATAAGATTGAAGAGCTATACGTTTTGGTTTCGATACTAGCTGATGGTACCGAAATCATATTTTTTATTTTTATTTGTTAGCCATTAATGTTTGTATAAATAAATTTTATATATATATATATATATATATATATATATATATATATATATATATATATATTTGAACTCAACGTTGACTGGACACTACCAACCTTACTGTTGGAGACACAATGTCTGAGGCCTCATCACTCTGAAAAACACATTTAGTCTCAGCAGATGTAAACATAACATTTCAAACTCTCATTTAAAAAAAACAAACCTTTTTACGAAAATATCTGAAGATAGCAAAACAAAGCTTGAAACGCGTTATAAAAATATTTTAAAATAAAAATATGATAAAAGGCTGAAAACACACACAATTGTTGATGGCTACACTCTTTTAAATATATATATTTTTTCTCTCGTTGGAACTACACAATCATCACTTTAAATATAAATATATATATATATATATATATATAAAAGTGAACGTGTCTGTCTGTCTGTCTGTGTACATTTCCCTACGCAATAACTCTGTCAATTTTTAGTCTATAGACTCGAAATTTGAAATACCGGGTACTGAGATTTTGGAAAATCGATGTGACGGGTGTCAGCCAGAAATTTGGCTGTTAAGGGGTCAAATTTCAACGATTTGACCTTTAAGAACTCTACCAAAATTCCGACAATTTTGGGTCTAGACACTTGAAATTTTAGATATAGGTTCCTTGAACCTGGATCTAACTTAATAAAGTGATTTGAGCCCGAAACTATAAATTTTAAGGGGTCATAATAGGGGTCAAATTTTAAAAAATTAACCATTTTTTTTTGTTTTTTTGCTTTTTTTGCACAGCATACACCTCCAAACACCTGAGCAACGCCGGGCACCCCTGCTAGTATATATATATATATATATATATATATATATATATATATATATATATATATTTACTTTTGAAATCAATACTATATCATAATCTATAGAGCATTGATTCTGTAATAATAAATACGAAAGTTGAATGAACGAATTAAAATATATTTAAGCGTATCTTACGACCGGGCAACGCCGATTGGCTTGCTAGCATGTAGTAAAAGAATAATGGAAAAGAATGCTTTTAGTCCAGGAATAAGTTCATAAGTATGGACGAAGACAAAAGGTACGAAAGTTCTGTTTGTACAGAAAAGAAAATAGTTCATATCCGAAGAATACGTATCGCACACAGGTGTTAAAGTAAGGTCCATGTATGTGCGTGTGTTAAAGTAAGGTCCATGTATGTGCGTGTGTTATAGTAAGTCCATATATGTGCTACAGCAGTAGCCATATTGTGTACGTGGAGCTTCTTGTCGAACTCTAGAGCTGGACGGTTCTTGTACCTTAAGAGGAAACATTAGGGTTGATAGAAGCGGCGTTGAATCGGTCAGCTCTCTTTGATGTCTTAATCAGGACAGAGAGAGAGAGAGAGAGAGAGAGAGAGAGAGAGAGGGGGGAGGAGGGGGGTCTAGTTGGCCTTGGATTTTTATCAACTTCCATCAAGTGCCCAGTTCGCCTGAGAGTTGATCTCTGATTGCTAAGCCAGAAAATAAGTTGAATGCTTGCAGCAATCACTACCAAACTTAGAAATTAAGCAGATTCAAAATCGTAATAGTTAGTTAGTTGTTTTTGTTTTACGGCATATCAACTCTTTTCGGGTTATTTAATGCCGAATCCAGTGATTTTGAAGAATTTTTTTTAATAGGATATATATATATATATATATATATATATATATATATATATATATATATATATATATATATATTTTCAAGTCGGTTTCTATTTGACCCATAGTTGAGACCCTAAAAGATACTACCACTCCGGGTCAGAATGGACCTGGGAGCAATAGCAATTAAGGGGTGGCTCCACATTCTCCAAAGCCCGCAAGCTGGGGCCCTCACCATCGGTGGCTACATGCTGTAGTGTCACCATACCATTACTTTTCTCACTTCCGGACAACTTTTTTGTTTGTACCCCTAGAATGAGCCCAGAGGAGGCGGCATGACCGTTAATTTAGGTGGGTAAAGTTTCTATTCTATATGAATAAAACAGTACATTTATGTGTGTGTATGTGTAACAGAAAGTAATTATACAGCAAGGATGTTTTATAATGAGTAAAATCTTTGTTTGGATGGAAGAATAACGCGTACAAAAGTCATCCAGTTGAAATGCATAATGTTTCATTATATATATATGTGTGTGTGTTGCCGATCGTTAAATACGTTTAAATATATATATATATTGATTCGTGCAGATTTCGTATTTATTACTACAGAGCCAATTATATTATTGGCTCTGTAGTAATAAATACGAAATCTGCACGAATCAATATATATATATATATATATATATATATATATATATATATATATATATATATAAGCGTATTTAACGATCGGCAAGATGCCCCCCCCCTCGCTAGTCGTTAATAAATTTTATGTGATCTGTTTATCCAATCCATTTATGCACCAAAATTCTTTGTAACACTTCCTATCAGTTGAGGATACGTCCTTGACAATCAGTCCGATAAAATATGAGCCATTTTTATTTTTTTTTTTTTACAACGGATGGCCTTGCTCTATTGGGCTGGGGTACTGGTGCTCTTTATCGGGGAATGCGGACGCGGTAAAATAGTACCATCCGCTTATTGGAATTTCAAATTCCTTTTTCTTTTCTCTTTCTCGGATATCGCCCAAATAATTTTTTTTGTGAAATAAAACAAAGGCTAGCACTGTGAATTATCTCGGGATTAATGTAAACAAATAAACAACGAAATAAATAAATAAATAAATAAATAAATAATAAATAAATAATAATAATAAGAAGAAATAATAATAATTAATAATAATAAATAATAATAATTATTATTAATAATAATAATAATAATAATAATAATAACAATAATAATAATAATAATAACAATAATAATAATAATAATAAATAGTAATAATTATAATTAAGTCGGTGAATTCAAAAAACATGGTGAGGTAGATATTAATTTATAAATGCCTTTTTTTTTTTTTGTTCTTGCCGTTATTGCTGTTGCGATAACATCGGGCACCTGCGACGGTGTTGACAACAAAATTCATCGAATCGACAACAAACAAAACAAAAATGCACCAACGCTCCACCTCGCTCTTCTATTCATATATAAGAAACGTGACACCCAAACTTCATAAAGTAACAGCTGGATTGATCTGCCTTCGTTTTACATCCCCTCCCTCACCACGCGTCACACACGCACACAAAAGCGGTGATTATTTGTAAGAGTGCGCATGAGGGATAAGGATGAAAAAAAAAAAAAAAAAAGGAAAAGAGGTTTATGTCCCCTTTTTGTTGTTAATCCGGACACTTACAACCACCCGTAAAAAAGCTGGTAAAAAGCGTCACTGACGCGATACTTAGGATTATATTTTTAATTAAAAAAGGTGTTGAACGGATCAACCAGCCACAGTCGTCTACCGATATTTGTGTGTGTGTGTGTGTATGTATGTATGTATGTATGTATGTATGTATATATTATTACAAGCTGGCTTAACCAATGTTTAATATAAATTAAATTATATAAGTATTAGTTTAGAGGAAATAAACACAGAGGTCTCAATTACATGTTTGCAAGAGCGATATTTATAAGTGCTACTATACGGAAGCAAAATGATTAGCCGTATGAAACTACGGGGAAGTGTATGTAGGGGGGGGGGTAAATCTGACTATCGTTCTTATATCAGCCGGCTTATGAGGACTAAACCGGTATATGACTGCCTGTCTGTCTCCATTTTTTCAAACTCCGTCTCCTCTGAAACTGAAAGTCGCAGAGAGCGGCGCTAGGGGCCTCAAATGATTGGATTTTTTAGGGGCCCGTTATTTTTTATGGCTCTTTAGCCGATTAAAATAGATTTTAAGGGGTCAAAAATGGGCCAGAATTGAAATATACATTTTGTACATTCATCTTAATTTATTTTTAATTTTTCAGGGTTCGGATGCGTGTCACGTTGGTACAGTGTGGTAACTTCACCAGCTGTTAATGCTACAGTTTCGGTTTCGATTCTAGCTGATAGCACCCAGATACTATTTTTTTGCCTTTGAAATCACGACTTTATAATGATATATACGAAATCTGGACAAATAAAAATATCATATTTAAGCGTATTTTACGCCCGGGCAAAGCTGTGCGCCCCCCTTCCCCGCCCTGCTAGTACTATTATATATAATTCCAGGTTAATACTTTCTAGAGGTCAAGCAACCAATGAAGTTTTAACGAGGTTAATACAAGAGTGCTCAATACCGAAGTAGAACAAGATATACATTTATTTGGTTTACATAAGCATTCATATGTGGCTACACATTCATGAGCATGTTTCGGTCAGCCAGTTACAAGTAACTAGAAACCTCTTCCGGTGATATTGCTTTTACAAACTGTGGCTTGGACGGTTCTCTCTAGCAGCGTTGAGGTTCTCCACGGTCCCATATTTCTCGAAGTGGTTCACCCAGTTCTGAATTTTGCTTTTGGATGGAGCCTTTTCACATTCGAACTGACGCATGAAACTGTCCTGGGTTTTCTTAAACGAGCCTGTCTTGTAGTAAAATTTAACACAGTGTATTTTTTGTCCCAGCTCCCACTGGGGTCTTGGTGTACTCACGGTCGTTGATTGTGCCATGTCCTGTAAAATAAGGGCAATCGGTGAATAAATAATGGAGATATCACATAAAGTGTACACAGGGCCCGTTTTTTAGGGTCACCCTGTAGTATTTCTCTCTCTCATATATATATATATATATATATATATATATATATATATATATATATAGGTTGTCCACAAAGCCTGGCTACATTATGTACACGTGTGTGTGTGTGTGTGTGTGTGTGTGTGTGTGTATATTCCACAAATTTCCACAAAGTGTATATATATATATATATATATATATATATATATATATATATATTCTCCACAAAGTCTGGCTACATAATGTTGTGGACACCCTATATATATATATATATATATATATATATATATATATATATATAATTTAAATCACAAATTTGATAATCAAATGAATTATTGTATTATTAGCTATTATAGTGATATAATATTTTCAAGACGATCCCAGCCAAAAAGAAAAAGCTCAATGTAGAAATTATACTTAAATTCTGGAGATTAAAAATGTATGTAAATATATTCAATTCAAGAATTTATTGTTTGAACCAGGGAATATATGGAAAAGAACTATATTTATTTCCTTAATCCATGGATTTTCAATAATAATGATTCATATCTTCAAAGGAAAATGTTAGCAAAATTATTAATTATGAATAAACAGATATTTTGCTTATTAGCACATATATTGAAAATGTTATTAAAAATTTTAAAAGCATAGATGAAGCATATCATACGGCTTAAGCAATCAAACGTTGAATTGAATTCAATTATTTGCGGGATATTTTTGCCAGGTCAGGTTAAAATGGCTAAAATTGACACTTTTGTGCTTATTAAAAAAATGGATTTTTATAAAACTTTCTGATTTCTATATAATTTTTTATAAAACTGATTTCTATATAATTTTGTTTGTCTATTACTTCGTGATAACTCTTGAGTGTGGCCCAGGGGCTCTTTTAGGGCTAATAAAAACACTTCATTTTGGGACTATTTTATCATATTTGTCCAAAATTATCTGTGTATATCTATTTAGCAGTTTTGCATGGTGCTGAAATCAAATTTAAATATATTAAGGCCTAAAACTGCACCGTTTGTTCATTTTCATTAGGATTTGACGTCCCCTGGGGACTAATGGAGCTAAATGATAAGAAACAACAGAGTAATCCAAAATATTTGAAAAAAATCCAAATCGGAAGTAACATTTAAAATAAATGAAGTTGCGAGAATTTTTGTTCCAAAGGCAGAAAAAATGGTAAATAATTCCAGCGAAGTAAAAATCCTTTACTTTTGAAAAATAGGAGAGTTCCGGAATCTTTGAGAGTGCAAAGACATTTTGACATATTGGATATCAATAGTCAATTGCATTATATATCCACTGATCACATCCACACGTATACGAATATACAAGTTTATATATATAGACATATATAGATCAACCCATACATATAAATTAATATGTATAAAGGAAAAACATTAGATGGACAATATGTACGTCCAAATATGCGTATAAATTCAGATCACATAAACCTCCATTTGGTAAACATACAGACGGAATTTTTTCCCCTCTGGCCCTCACAGATATGGGTTCATAAATAAATATAACGCTTTTCCATATATCCATTGTTTCAAACAATAAATTCTTGACTTGAATATATTTATATATTTTTTTAATCTACAGAATATAAGTATATATATATATATATATATATATATATCTTAGTAATTTATGAAAATATATGGCAACTAAGCTGTACAGAATCTTCCACGTGTCATGACGATTCCCTATGGGGATGAAACGCGGAAGATTCTGTGCTTTAGAAGGATAAACGCAGAAGAAAGAGAGTAATACTTCAATTAGCTGCTGCTGATTGATATTATCGTTTACGTTGAATAAAAAAAAAAATTGAAGTCTCCTATTTTTAAGCCAAAAAGTTGAAGAGCTACGAAGACCGGAGCTTTACCATTAAAACGAGCGACCCTTTGTGCTCCATAGTTTATTTTTTCTACATAGTCACCAGCATTCTCAATACACTTTTGCCAGTGATGAACGATGGCTGTGCTGCATGGGCACCCGAAGTGTGTTTTTGTCATACGAGGGTCATTCCTAAAGTAAAGCTTCTTACATTTTAATTTAAAAAGTCAGAAACCTAAGAAGACGGGAATGGTACCATAAAAACGAGCGGCCTTTTGTACTCAAGAATTTATTTTTTCTACATAGTCAACATTATTCTCGGTGCATTTTTACCAGGAGTTTAATAACGCATCTCTGCTTCTGATGCATGTCCTTGACAGACATTGCGTTTTTTAGAGTTTCACACAGTCAATATGCGCAGAAGAAAGAGGAAACTTTCAGATCATAAATGCATAAGTTCAGTCATCATAACAATACAATTTGAAACTTCCTTTAATCCATTTGGGTGGAATAAAAATAGGAAGCATTACTTTTGGAACGTCCCTCATATACGTAATGCTGTTTGTCCATCGCTTGCGAAGATGACCGTGATCAGGCAATTGTTCCATACGTTCGAAGATGGTTTGGTAGACCGATTCGAGCTCTGAAGTATTTCATTAATATATTGTATATTTTCATAAATTACTAGCTAGCTCTATCGTGACCTTAATAAATACGAGGCCAAGTCACTGAAAAATGACGCCACACCTGAGATCCAAGCAAGATTTGTCAATCAATCAGCTTGTCTATAATGAACGAGAGCTTTTTACAAAAAAAAAAAAAAAAAAAAAAAAAAAATTAGAAAACTTAAAAACTAAAATCTTACATTGAAATGGAGAAAAATAAGAAACTCGATTCCTAGTGAAACTGAACTTATTAATAAAAACAATGAACTTATTAATAAAAACAAAAGAAAAATGAGAATTAATTCAAAAGGGGAAAGTTGCGTGTTGCTATTACGAAACAAAATTCTGTAAATGAACATAGTTTTTTAATAGATTAAACAAATTGAAATTCGTTTATTATTAACTTAAAAAAAATTGCATTAAAAAAGAAAATAAAGGAAACGCTATTCAATTTATACTGAAACTGAACTTTTTTCAATATAAGTTGAAAAGCAAAAACAAGAATTATGTACTTGAAATTATTCGTTGAAGCAGGAGATAACCACATACTGCAAAACCTGAATTATGAATTTAGTGAATAAACAAACAATAATTAAACAAACAAATTAAAATCGAACAATAAATAATTTTAAAAAACGAAAACGAACGAAACTTTTTTTTTTTTTAATGAAAGCGATTTAAATTCAAAGAAATAATTTAAATACAATCCTTACAAGTGCAAAAATATAACTTTTTTTTTTTTTTAATGAAAAGTATTGAAAAATCTGTTGGATAATTTAGTTAAAAATTAGTTTCTAAATAATAATGTTATTATTTCAGCACGGCCCGTATTCTGTATAAATATCAAAACCTTATTCAGAAACCACAATGAAAATTTTTCCCCCACTCTTTATTTTTATCTAAACCTAAACGCCGATTCCATGAACGAAGCTTCTTTTTTAAAACTACCCGTCTGTGGAACTCTGTTCCGTTTACCTGCTTTCCAGCTGACTACAATATGGTCGTCCTCAAGTCCAACGTAAACAAGTTCTTGATGAGCCGTGCCCTTAAGTAATCCAAGTTAGCAGATTTCCACTACTAACGATTACTACGATATTGTTCCAATGACTATCGTACACTCATTAACCCTTATCCTCAAATGGCCTCCGGGCCTTGATAAGAGGTGACTCTTTTGTAAAAAAAAACAAAAAAGAAATAAATAAAAAGAATTTTGTATATCTTATAACACTTGTTGATGCAAAAACTTCAAAACTATCAGGAATAAATTTATGAAAAGTTTTGGTTTACATGTTTTTCTATGGAAATATGTTTGTGCTTCTTGACTTATGCTTTTGAACGATGACAAACGTTACGTTTTAACGATGTTATTATATAAAAAAAAGAAAAAAAAAAAGCTTAGCATTCCCCCCCCCCTACATTTAGCCCCAAAAGTCCGCTGGGGTGTCAAATCTTAGTGAAAATGAACAAACGGTGCAGTTTTAGGTCTTAACATATGTAAATTTGAATTCAGCACCATACAAAACTGCTAAATAGACATACACAGAAAATTTTGGACAAATATGGTAAAATAGTCCCAAAAATAGTGTTTTTATTAGCCCTAAAAGAGTCCCTGGGGCACACCCAAGAGTTATCGCGAAGTATGGACAAACAAAATTATATAGAAAGCAGTTACAACTTTTCAGAAAGTTTTTAAAAATCCTTTTTTTTTTTTTTTTTTTAAATAAGCACAAAAGTGTCAATTTTAAACATTTTAACCTGAAAGGCACCCCTAGTGGGGGGAGGAGGGCTGAGCAACCGGAATTTTTTTTTACTCTTTTTACTCCTATCATGTTTAATTTTTGTGCAAAATTTCCAAAAATTGCAAGGCGTAGTTATTGAAAAAAGTGCGGACGGACGAACGGACAAGGGTGAATTTAACCCCCTTTTCTCGGGGGGGGGGGACGGCCTCACAAAAATAAACTTGAAACATTCTTTTTATACAGAAATAGTTTTAATGGAATTTAATAAATTAATAAGAAAGAAGGAACAAGTTGAACGGTTGAGACTTAACGTTTGCTGCGTTTAGTGATTTTCCGATATCGAAAATTCTCCGTGGAAAATTATATCTATCATCGCACTTTATTTGCTCTAATTGCGTTATTAAAAATGCAAATAAAGACCGTGTTATTTTTATTTGTATAATTTTGCTATTTTTATTGCATACTTTTCAATAATGTCCTTTTTTAATATTTTATTTCAATAAATCGCTTCAAAATACAAATACTGAATGACAAGGAAAGCAAAGATACTGTTTCGGCTCACCGCCAGTTCCGGCAGCGCCACGCAGAAAATTAAGGAAGATGCTGACTGACTATAACTAGTTGGGTTCTAAGGTACTTGTACAGTTTAGTCAAGACATTAAAAAATGAAAATATCGAAAAAAGGGGGTTGTATTACTGTACACATAGATTCGAAAAAGTTGTCAAAAAACAAATATATAACAAATAAATGTTATCAAAGGCAAGATAAGTTACTTTTCTACCAAACTGGATATATTTTTCGTGTTTTTATTCAATGTAACATGTTTATTCAGCTCGAAAAGCATACAGTGTTTACCGATGTATTGGAACATTCAAGATGGCGTCTGATTCTTTCTTTAACACGGCAAGTTTGGGAAAAGGTGTTATAAATAAAAAACCGAATAAAATACTGTTAAAAACTCGCTCAATATATGTTACCGTGACATAGGTTGACATATATTCGGCGGGTTTTTAATAGTATTTTGTATAGTTTATTATTTATAACACCTTTTCCCAAACTTACGGTGTTAAAGAGGGTGTGAGACGCCATCTTGAATTTTCGATTACATCGGTAAACACTATGTTTTTCGAGCTGAATAAATGTTACATTGAATAAAAACACAAAAAATATATCCAGTTTGGCAGAAAAGTAACTATCTTGCCTTTGATAACATTTATTTGTTATATATTTGTTTTTTGACAACTTTTTCGAATCTATGTGTACAGTAATACAAACCCGAAAAAAGTTTAAATTGTATGTATCCGTTATAGAACGAAGTTCTCCGAAAAAAAAACAAAAAACTTTCACTTAATTTCATCAAGTATTTTTTTTTTAAAGCGGAAAAACACGTTTTTATGAGAGCGCGTTGAAGGCGACCATCTGGAATTAAAAAAAAAATGTTTGAATTTTAGAAATAACAAAGGGAGATAACTCCAGTTAAAGCGCTGACACCCCTCCCCATCTCTAAATACTAGCTTTTCTTCCTAAAAAGCGAACATTTTGCTCGGTATCATAACAAATTGTTTTTCCGCTGTAAAAAAAAAAAAAAAAAAACTACTTGATGAAATTAAGTGAAATTTTTTTTTCGGAGAACTTCATTCCATAACGGATACATATAATTTAAACTGTTTTCGATATTTTCATTTTTTAATGTCTTGACTAAACTGTACAAGTACCGGTTCTAATTTTACGTGTATGACGAAGGGTGTTTGTAATTTTATTAATATTTTGGTGCTAATGCAGAGAGTGATTCGAGCTATTTTTTAAATTGTATTTCCAGGTTTAATTAAAGTTTTATGAGTTTTTTTTTATTCAATTGTAAGGTTAAAGTACAGAATAGGTACAAAACACCCTCTCCTCCCCATGTTAAGAATGGCTTTTTAAATAATAACCTTATTATTTCAGCACGGACCACTCTCTGCATGAGTACCAATATTTTCACTAAAACATGAATTGTTTGTGAGAAATGTCAAAACCATTTCATCCTAAATAATTTAGGTTATTGAAGTAGGAATTAGTCAATTTTTTGCTGGTAAATCAATGGAAAAACGTGAATTTTCACACGCGACCCTATTATATCGAAGAACCAACTTTACAGAGATAACGAGACTCGATACTATTCAAACCTCGTTGCCCCCTTCTTTACTCTATAACCACTGGGCTGTGCATGCAACTACAACATCAGCTGACTTCTTGATTACACTTAATGAAATTAGCAGATTTTCTCGACTTAGAAGATATTTTTTAAGACTGGATATGAAATAAGTGGGCGGGTGAGGCTCGTTAACAAACCTCGGCATCCAGTTTCAGTAGTGTTTGTAAGATTAATCTAATGTTTTTTTTTGTTGTTTTTTTCTTTCAACGCCAATTCATCTCGCATGGTTCAATTTAAAAACGGCCACCGTCGGCCATTTTCTTTTTATATTACGTCACTTCCCGTTTACGCGCTACGACGGTCTATTGCTCAGTTAGTTGTGTCCAATGACGCATTCTGTCTCTAAATATCTTATTTGGACACCGCCTGCTGGGCTTTCTATAGTGAAGAAGCAAGGATTGTTCAATCCATAACCGTATCTTTCTATGACGAGTATTGCTTAAAATCGATGACAAGAAGTTCATGACGACGGAGGGAGGGAGGGCGAGAGAGAGAGAGAGAGAGAGAGAGAGAGAGAGAGAGAGAGAGAGAGAGAGAGAGAGATTTACTTATGCTTTTCCTAGAGTAGTAAAATTAAGGCTTGAGGTTAATCCATGCTATTTAATGCATAGTATGAATTCATACTTTTACCAAGGATTTTAATGAAAATGATTTTGTTTCTATTCTTTTCACGCCAAACAAGGCCTATTGCCACTTGGAATGTAAGAGGTTACTATTTGAAATCTTATCTAACGGGGGACTGCGGATAGTTGAGTAGCGAGATATCTGTTCACATTGCATTTAACATCTGCAGGTTAGTACAGCTGGGGAGACAGGAAACAGGGAGGGAATTCCGAAATCTAACCGTTCAAGGAAACACTATTTTTTAGCTTACGATTTACTTTTTCCTTTGACGTTAATGCCTGAGCTATGAAGACATGTTTGCCGCAAAGCTAAAAATTAAAACATATTACGCACGCATATTAGTAATGCCGTCGTTTGACATTCACCTGGCACATTCTGTTTTCTGGAATCTAGAGACTTCAACATTGGAATTTTGCTGCTTGTTGGGTTAGTTTGCAGTATGTTAGTCGACGGGGCACAAGTACTATGAGTTCATCAGTACTTGTAAAACAAGCAATATTGCTTGCGGTGATGGGACAGAGGTTGGAGTATGGTTGACTGCGCAGAACTTATTAGGGTTGAGACTCTTTGACCCTGTCTTATAGCGAGATACGAGTGGTAGAAACACCAGCACAGAAGTGGCAACAATATTCCATGCATGGGCGAATTTTGGCTTTGTTATTGAAATTGATGCAGTACAATTAACTCTTAAAGCATTCTTAAATATAAAATTTATGATATTTTTGTTTATTCAAATATTTTCCTTTTATTTCGACAAGTAAACCTCGTTATTTGTTTTAAGAACATCTATTTATTTATGGCCCCATCGTGGACATATCTCAAAAATAGTATATGAATGAAAACGAAAATGAGCTCACGATTTCATTTTCTAATATATATATATATATATATATATATATATATATATATATATATATATATATATATATATATATATATATATATATATAATAAAATAACTGCAGGAATTCCCTTCTGGAGCAAAGTATCGTGGATTTGCAACAAGAAATGCCGCATACAAATTCAATACGTCTAGGCTAATAGCCACTATCTTATGTAGCTTTTGTACGCCATTTTAGACAAATTCAGACACAATAATAAAGTGCTACATTGCTTCTGACGAGCAACACCATCACAATCGCAACATTTTTAGAGGAAGGAGTCCCTATTTTTCTCTCTAAATATTTAGTCTTACCACTGCTACCAGTTGTCACCGAAACTAATTTTACAAATTCCACATACTGTGATTACACCTATCATAACTGGCTCATATATACATAGACATAATCTTTCCAATATCCGATTCATAAATAATAAAATCTCTCTCTCTCTCTCTCTAAATTCTGTCTATTTTGATTGGCTGCACTCTTATAATTTTAATGTTTCGTAATCCAGTTATTTGTTTTATAAACGAACGGTACTAACATTATAATATGGCGTGATTAAGAGACATATTTTTGGGCACGGATTCAATTTCATTTAATGCATGGGTTGGATAGAACAATACAAGAGATAGAAAGATCATTAAACGAACTTAATGTAACCCATTTACTTGCTTTCTGTTACAAATTTTAAAATAGGATATCCACTATAAGATTCTCATTAATCTTTTCCTAAATACAGAAAACAAAAAAAAAACTAAAAACAAAACAACGCCGACTTCTTCGTCGACGACAACGACGCCTCCGTCAAAACATCAACAAATCAAAGTTCTTGTACCATCAAACACTGCGTGTACATTGATGTTTCCAAACTACGTATTTCATATGTACTTATATACATATACGACTTTCATGTTGAGATTTTTTCTAAACACCTAAACAAAAACAACGCCGACGTGTTCGACGACGACTATGCCTTCATCGAACATCAACAAATCTGAGCTCTTTTACCATAAAACACAACTGCATGTACACTGGTAATGTTTCAAAACTACGCATTGCATATACGTATATATTGAAAGGTTTAGCTTTCGACTTCTATATTAAGATTTTTCTCTTCGTCAAAAGATCTACAAAACTAAGTTCTTATGCTATTAAACACACTCGGTGTACATTAGTAATGTTCCTATTTACTTGTCTCCCCACGAGAGCAGAGTTGGGCACAAGGTAGGTTTTTAATATGACGAAAATCCATCTCCTCAAAAAGGGGCACTCTGGATAGAAACAAAAATAAAAATTGTTTCAGTCATGAATGATTTCTCCGCCAATGACCAAACACAGAAAAGATACTACACTGTGATCTTGGCCTGCTGTGATGTTTCAAAACGATGCCTTACATATGTATTATTTAATTGAAGAGTTGAGCTCCGAAATACTTGCGACTTTTTTTTTTATTAAGATTTTTCCTGAAGACATAAAAAAAAACAATGACGATGTCTTCGTCATAACTAAATTGAACAGGTTAGTTCCCAAATATTTGCTTTTTTTTTCTTTTTATGCCGAAAGAAAAATATATCGAAGTTTATTGAACGAAATAAAACGAACTTATTTTTTGCTAACAATTTTATTTACGGAACATATTTCTTTTAATAAAATTCAGTATTCATTTTTTTTATTTATCGGAATAATTCATTAGAAAATATACTCGATCATTTGGAAGCTAATCTCTTCAATATATAAATATCTCGCTACAGTACATTCATTTTGTCCATGGGCGCCAGTGCCCACTATATACTGGGCTGACAGTCGCTCCCACTAACAACCGTAGTTTAATTGATTTTTTTTTTTACAGGTGGGGTGGAGGCATATTTCTACCGTGTAATGCCGGTACATGGGTCCTGCTAGTTTATAATAAAATAAAAATAAGTTTGATATACTTTGCTTAATATATATATATATAAAAGCATATATGCATGATTACAAAGCATGTAATCATGCCCATATGCCTTTATTTTCTTCTAAAGTGCTTTTTCTTCTGATGAGTTAAGGGCAGAATAAATTCAGGAATTGAAATAATTTCTGCGTTATGAAACAGGTGCTGTCAAGTATTGTGCATGTCAACATAAGAAATAAACGGTAAGATGGTCACCATCTTGAAATTTGGAATATAGACTTTTGCCATTTATTTGTATATGCTCTGTAATTACATCGAGCTTCATAAATTAAAAGATTGGTATAAATAAAGGATGGAATATAATTGAATCAGCATATTTCCCCATATATATGTATATGTATGTATATATATATATATATATATATATATATATATATATATATATGATTGAACACAAAATGGGTTCATGTGTCGTAAAACCAAACAACGAAACGAAACACTATGATTAAATATTTGAAGATATAAAGAACTTGAAGAATAAAACCTTTTTTTCCTAAATGTCTGTATTCAGCATTAAATAACTCGAAAAAAAAAAGGTTGATATGCCGTAAAACAAAACAACCAATCAAATACTATTATTGGTTAAAATAAAAGAGGTTGAAATAAATAAATTTGAAAGAAAAATCATTGAAACTAAATATTTTTTTTCTTTTCTCTTTTCAGGTGAGTATAAAAACTTTGTGGATTTTCCAAAAAGTTTGTGAGTATGTGATTCTGCTATTTTTTCTCGTCTGGGTAACATTCATTTTTTTCTTGTCTGACAAAAAATAATTTCCAACCATATTTCTGCTAACGTGGTTGTGAAACTCATGCACGCAGTTTGAATATTTTGATAATTTTTCCCTCCCTTTTTAAAAATGAGACGTGATCATCCTCATGGATGTTAACTCATATTGCCCCCCCCCTTCTCCCGACAAAGGAGGGGTTGGACTTATTAATTCACTCCCATTCGTCCGTTCGTTTGTTCGCACTTTTCTCAAACCACACCTTGGATTATTTTGAAATTTTGCACACACATTAGTCAGGGTGAAAGTAAATTTTTTCACGCGTGGAGGGGGGGGGGCTTTGCATGCTCGTTTTTTTTTTTTTTTTTTTTTTTAACAAGAAGTTATCGCTTATCAAGGTCCAAGAGCCACTCGAGGATAAAGGTTAATGAGTATCAGGCAATTGGTGAAACACCATGATGATCAGTAATGGTGGTACTTGGTTAGGGTTTGATGATTTAAGAGGACGGCTCAACAAGAACTTGTTTACATTAGACTGGAAAAACCTACCAGCTGGGAAACATCCCCACATTATTGTCTTCCACATATAGATAATTTTAGGAAAGAGACTTTGCTCATGGAATTTTAGTTTATTCTTAGGCACAGATAGAGAATAAGGAAAATTGTTGACACTTGTTGTGGTAGCTAGATGAGTGTTTGCTGCAAATGTTCTGCAGGAAGTGGAGCAGAGATAGAAGTTTAGTAGAGCACTGAGTTTAGATTTATAAGCATTGTGTTCGTTTTTGCTGCAACACTGCTTGGGAAAGTATGAACCAACAATTTTCACCCTCCAGCTATCCCAACAAGTTTAATTAATCGTATACAATGAACTATTTTTCAAATATGCATGGCGTTTTAGCATAAAGTGCTGATATGCCGTAAATCAGACGGATGAAATCTTTAAGAAATAAGAAATCGACTCCAGTTGTCGTTAATTAAATTTGATTTTGATAATGTCCTCTGCCATTTGAAGAGAAGATTTTCATCTCGAAGGTTAAAGGGATGAACTTGAAGGATATTCATCATTTTCATTTCCAATCAGTTTTTGTGACACTTTCATGCTGGACCTGTGCCAGAGCGGACGATCTTAAAAACAGATTAATAGCAATTAAAAAGACGAACACATTTTTAAACCCAAGATAATCTCTAGTTCTATCCATCTCTATCCCTCCCTATGCATTTTAATGATTGGCTAATTGAGTATCCAATTGAAGACATGTTTCCATGGCTTGCATAGATGTACCTTTTGACGGCTGGTCGGACAGCTGTTCACCATTTAGTTCGATCCATGATATCCCCAAATTATTTCTATCCATTGGACTACTCTTCTCATCTGGAATACTATTTTCACATTTTGGTTAATGTAAGCTCTGACTTTCTTGTTGAACACGGAAATCTGCACAGAATTTCAAACGGAACTTTTTATTTAATTCTTGAAGGTAGCAGGCTCTCGTTTCATCAGCTGTGACTGGATATAAGTCATAAATAATTCCCAATTTTAGTTTTAGTATCGCCTGCACTGAAGATGTAACTTTGAACTCCCAGAAGACTGTAACTTACGACTATTTTGTTTTTACAGGGTGGTCAACACTTCTCAAGTCCTAAAGGCCACTCGAGGATAAGGGTTAATAAATGTAAGGGGGTTAATAATCGTCGCTAATGGTGTAGATTGGGTAGAATTTGGATTATTTAAAGGGACGGCTCGACAAGAACTTGTTTACATTGGACTTGAAGGCTACCATATTGTAATCGACTGGAAAGCAGGCCAATTGAAACAAGTGTTCCACATCCGGGCATTTGTAGGAAAGAAACTTTGTTTATGGAATATGCATTTAGAATTAGGCACAGATAGAGAGTGGGGGAAAATTGTTGATAATGGTTGTAGTTAGTCGAGTGTTTTTTTGGTCAAAGTTTGGTAAGGGGGGGGGCCATAGATCGGAGCCCAGATGAGCACTTGCCATGAAAATGATGATAGAGAAGAGAGAGACTTGAAACATCTCTTTTGTGGGAAAGAGGTTGCAGAAAAGAGAAAAAGGCATCGTCTATTAGGTTTCACAGCCAGTTTTGAACTCTATCAAAGCAAGATAGGGATGGCCGAGCAGCTCCTGCAACAGTATTCCATCTTAGGACATATTTGGCTCTTATACAGGTAGAGAATTGCATCAGCAGTGAAATACCTACTGGAGCGGTACAATGAGCCAACGATATTTCCAGCGATATTGGCAACAGATTTGATGTGCATATTCCATTTCAACTGAATTTTGTGAAGTAATTTATCTACTATGCCACGGACCTTCATCTAAAAAAATTCAGAAAAATGGTATCGCCTTCATGAAGTTGCCAAGCTTTCAAATCCTCCTTGATAGTTGCAACCCAGGTTTTGTATAGGCAGTCGATACCAAACAAGCCATCAAGTTCCATGATGCAGGTTGTGTTTATCCATCCATCATTGCACTTGACATGACCAAACCAGCAGAATTAAACAAATTCAAATGTATTTATAAAATGAACTTTTTTTTTTTTTTTTTTTTACAAAAGTACTCAATACAAGGTAGAGCTTTATAAATATACTTTATATAAACATACTAGCAGGGAGACTCGATGTTGTCCGAGAATGAATGAGGATCAATAAATGTTTCATTCTGCCATCAATATTAGTAAAATCGCCCATTTTTCAATCCTCGCTGCAGTTACTTAGTCCACAATACATTGTGATCTACATTGCACTGTAGAGAACCTACTGTTGATTTTATAAAATTATTTTTATATAATGCTTTGAATTAGTTTAAAATGCAAATATTAAGCATCATGGATCAGTTGTGCTCTAAACAGAAGCATTCAATTCAAATGCGCCTCTGTCATATCAAAGAGCCTACTGTTGATTTTATATGCCGACCTTGCTGCTTGCTCGGTAATAAAACTTCTTAAAAGCACTTGTGATGTTGAGCTGTATAAGGCGTTAACTTTAGTCAAAATCACCTGTTCTTTCTTTCATCGGATTTTTATCGATTATCGATACTTATCGAGGACATTCTGATACAGAACCCATCTAAAAGCATTGCCAGGCACATAAAGTACATTGGTGTTGAATTAGAAAAAAGAAATTAGCCCAACTATTTAGGAGTCCATAGGGAACTCTCTTTCTCACACACACACACTCACGCAGACTCACACACAAAGTTCCTTTTATGTAATAGTGGTCTACACAAATCAAGTTGTTTGATGCTACGATGACTGAACCACAATTCATACCAAAATCAACATGACTTCCCCCTACAAATGGGAAAATAAGATGTTGGTGATCCAGACAAATGAAACACTTATAATCATCAGTATTTTCTAACCGATATACACGCTTGGCTTAAGATCATAACTGTAAAGGAAGAAGAGTCGTTTCAAAGTAAACATGTCATGTTTTCCTTAAGCATTCTCTCTATAACTGGCCTTTTGTCTAACCTTGTTCTAAACAAACTGTCTATTAAATTAGAATGTATTCCGTTCTATCATTTATGTAGCGAGACCCTTTAACACAAGCGTCGCCATGTTGTGTTATCGTGGGTAAATAAAGTATAAAAAGACAACAGTGAAGAAATAATAAAGAATGGTTTATGAAACATTTATTTCTTATAGAAAAGTTTTGTTAAATACAAATGCAAGACGGACATAATAAAAAAAAAATCCTGCCCAAATGGAGTGAAAATCACAGACGTAATTACTTGTGCAAGAAGCCACATAAAAAAGTCATTAAACCTAATTGAAATAAACATGAATTGCCTGGGAAAACAATTTATAGAGAATACATTGAAGCAAAGTAAATATGATTTACTTTGATATTATCTAGGAACTATTCTCGGTACAGAGTCTACAATTAGTAAAACAGAACCATTTTTACATATCTGTAAACAATAGTTATATCCTATAATAGGTCATTTGATGGTAAACACGTCAGTACTTAGTTATACTTCAGAGGACAGTTACCCAGGATGGTTTGAGCCGGTTTCTACCATAAACCTCCCGTTGGACCCGCAGAGTTCAGTGGAAACAGTATTGGTCAGACATTTCTAGCCTTTGAGATCTGCAGTTTTCATCGGTTAGGTGTCGCAGCCATTGACAAGGCTCGTTTAAACAAGTGATTGATAGATCAAGACGTTTGTACTTGTTTTGATCTCGGGTCGCAACCACAGACGGTGAGAAGCTAATGGACAACTTCCTGTAGCATATACTTACCGCCATCGTTTTATTTTTGTACATATCTTTTCATATTTTATTATATACAAGCAACAAATATATACTGAGGTTGTCTGTATTGTACACAAAACTCTGTAGACTCCGAATCTGCACGCCTGTGGAACTCTGTTCCGTCTGCCTGCTTCCCACCTGACTACAACTTGGATGTGTTCAAGTCCAACGTTAACAAATTCCTAATGAACCGCCCCCTTAAGTAAACACTTCATCAAATCTCCACACTAACGTAATGTACTTGCAATAACCCTTATCCCTGAGTGGCTTCAGGGCCTTGATAAGTGGTGACCACTGTGTAAAATAAAAAAAAAAAAAGCATCATCTTATGCCAACTATGAATCGAATCACTTTGTCGTTGGAATTTTTTGCAGCATAAAAGATAAAGGTAATAAAAATGATCTTATTTTTCTCAATTTTTTACATGAAGATTATGTGTATTCTTTGGACTACTGCTCCCATCTTAAGTGTTATTCGCACAGTGTCTTGGCCGATGTAACCTCGAACCTTCTCAAGATGTATCTTATCAAACTCGGCTATCTTTCTGCTGAACTCTGGAATCTATACAGAATTTTGAGCAGAATCCTTTATTTAATCCACAGGTGTAACATTCTCTAATTTCACAAGAATCCATGGCGTAACAAATAAAGTACTTAGTAAAATTCAGTTGTAAGTGACACACTTCCAAAGTTGAAGGTTCAATCCTCAGTGTGGGTGATACTCTGAATACAATTACGAATTATTTAGGACTTCTACCCAGTCATGACTAACGGAATGGAATCATTCTACTCTCATGGATTAAATAAATGGTTTTATTCAAAATTCAGTGCAAATTCCCGAGTTTGGCAGAAAGATTCCCGAGTTTGACAAGATACACCTGAAGAAGATTGGAAGTTACATCGGCCGAAACGTTGTGTAAATGACACTCAAAATAAGAACAGTAGTCTGAATAATCCAAATAATATAACGGTGATCGATGGGCAACTTCTTGAAGCATATCTTTACTCCTTCCCCAATTAAAAAAAATCTTTTCATATCTAAATACAAACAAATAAGAAATACATTCTGAAGTTGTCTGCATTTCATACAAAACTCTGTAAACGTCATCTCATACGAACTAGGCCCCGTCGGTGGGGCATTAGAATACGCCAACTGCCCCCTGCAGAGGGTAAAAGTCTCTCAATGGGGGTCCTGGATATGACCTTAAACTATATCCAGTGGTGAGGCCCCAGCTTATGGGCTTTGGGGAGTGTGGAGCCACCCTTTAATTACCATTGCTCCCAGGTCCACTCTGACCCGGAGTGGTAGTACCTGTTAAGGCCCCAACTATGAGTTAAATAGAAACCGACGTGAAAACAACAAATATATTCTATTAAAAAAATTTTTTCTTCAAAATCTTTGGATTCGGCATTAAATAACCCGAAAAGGGTTGATATGCCGTAAAACAAAAACAACCAACCAACCAACCATACGAACTATGAATCGAATAACTTTGTCCTTGGGATTTGTTTTCGCAGCACAAAACATAAATGCAATAAAAGTAGACGTTGGCCAGTTTTCTCATATTACACGGTTCCTTGACTTTTGCGTTTGTTCATTTTTTCTATTTAAAGACAGACTCCATCTTCCTTGTGGACATGTCCTTCCTCCCCTCTTCCTTTATTATGTAGAACACCTGACAACCCAATAAGCAGCGTTCAATTTATTCGTGCACAAATGATTAAAACTCCTGAGAATGTTGTTTATCTTGCTTGTCACCGTGCACATCTGATTTATACAAGAATGCTTTAAATAATAATGAACACTAACCTTACAAGCAGCCAAATTCCACTCATTCGCTGTTGAGGTTCCTAGATGCCGGAAAGCCTTTTTCTTTAATAGTTTCTTCCCTCAGACTGCTAGGCTTTGAGATTCCCTCTGTTTCCTACTTCCCTGACTGTACTAACCTGCTGAAATTTAAATGTAATGTGAACAGGCATCTTGCTGCGCAACTCCTCACAGTTCCCCGTAAGACGTTCCAAGTTGCGATTAGCTTTGTTTGAGGTGGAAAAGAGTTTTTTTTTTTTAATTGGTAGAAGGAAAGGTGGATAGCGTAAATAAAGAGTGATTGATAAGAGAATTGAGAGAAATAGAATGATGTAAATAACTGCGAGAGAGAGAGAGGGGTGGATCTATTATGACATCACAGTGTATCCTAAAATCATGTTGAAATTTTGATAAAATTGGACGAAAACAAATTTATTAAAATAAATATTTATTAAATAAAATTATTAAGATGAGGGTAATAGTCCGCAAATAAATAAATAAAATATACAAATTACTCATCTCAAAAAAAGAAAAAGAAAAAAAAAAGAATTCCAATAATTAAATTAATATAAAAATTGGACGTGACGAAAAATGATTGTGTTGTCTATTGATTATGTTACAACTGCTTGGAACATTGGAACTGTTGAACCAATCCTCCATCTTTTAATTTTATTTCTCATCTACTTATAAATAGGGCTATGACAACAGCATATTCTTTTCATTGCTTTGACTTTTGAGTATATATCTGTTAATATCTTATATGTTTTTATATAGAGTGATGTGGTTCTCGGTTGATTAACTGTGTCGGATATATACACGAGAGTCAAAAGAATGAAAAGAAAATGCTGTTGTCACAGCTCTACTTATAATATAAGCGACACTCTATATATCTATTTGTATTTTGAATTTTTTCAAGGGAGATAATTACATGATAATTTCTGGCATCAAATGCGACTAATGATTAATATATGCTATCACTTATAGTTCAATCCAAACGCTAAGGAGCCGTAAAAATAATGCTTTGTGACTAGGTATTTTTTTTTACATGAATGGGAAAAAAAAAAGAAAGTCCATCAACGTATAATTTTTTAAAATAATAATTTTACTTTTGATTTATTCACATTGTAAAGTTAGTCTAGGTGCAGAGGGTCTGGTCTATTTATCTGGTATATAATTTACTAATGAGCACGAAAAGAGTCTATTAGGCATGTGTGCACAGTGTGATGATGTGTAGAAGTCAAGTTATTTATCTCACTTACACGGCAGGACGATGTGACAAAAGGGTCAGAAAGTGGGATTTGAAAACCCAGTGATTTAGAAGGGCACTCTGGTTTACAAAAAATGCCTGGGCAGCCCATCGGCATTCCCTGGTATAGGTGCTTCCGACAATTAATAAAAAAAACCCAAAAAACTAACCCTTTCTTGAAGGGAAAGGGCAAAGTCTGAGAGGGTGGACCTCAATCAATAAGGAATAAGCCATCCCAACAATGGCCTAGATGCTGTTGGCTTAGATGAGAGCGAGGGTTTAGAACACGTGTTGAGAGGAATGATATGAGAATGGAGTGATGGATGTGTAATGTGAGTGTTAAAGAAAGGCTTTGATCAGATGACCCCAGAGGAAAGTTAAATCTGAACAGTATAGCGAGATGTGTGCAGGACAGATGACATCGATGGTATGTTCACGTTAAAAAAAATAGATTACAGCGCTTGGGTTAGTAGATGAAACGATAAAGTTGTCGCCCAAAAAGGAAACAGCACTACAGCTTTTACTTTAAAACTTATTCAAAAAAATCAATTCAGGTAACTTGATTGTGTAGTACAGCTGACATCTATTCAATGTAGCCGCCTTCAGCCTCGATCACAACTACTGGTGGGAGCTTGGCAAATACTCGGAGGATGGCAGCAATCAGGCTGGCTTTAGTATTGTGGGAGGTCATGTTGGTGATGTTCTCAACATATGGCCAAACGAAGCAGTCCAGTGGGTTCAAGTCAGGGAAGGAGGGGGCCAGTGAGAGAACGGTACAAGTCATAGCAAACCTTTTGAAGGCAAGCCTCGGTCTGTTTGGACATGCGGGCTGGCGCCGAGTCTTGCTGCCACACCCAGGGTCTGCCAGCGGCCATCTAATTGCACCAGGGGATCACCACACTCTTCAGTACATCCAGGTACACTTTAGTGTTAACTTTCAAGCCAAAATATGTGAGGTGGCATGATGTGGCCCTCACTTGAAACCACACCAAAGACCATAACCGTGGCCAGAAACTTTGTTTTCATCACCCTGGACACGTCCTTGTTATTCGTGGCAATCCAGCGATGCATTTTGAGGGTGCTAGCGATGGTATTGTTGTCATAACTTGGATCGGTAGAGAGTATGAGTTGTACAGCGGCGCATCTCTTGGGATTTGTACAGATCTGGCCAACTAGTAGATGGTCTGCAACAAGAAAAGTAAAACTGGTTTTCATCAAACGGAAATGGAATCCTGTCGTCTTTTCTTGTGCGATAATTTTATCGTTCCACCTTGTAGAACAGTTAAAGTTCACGGAGGAAGGCCAAGGAAAACATGAGAGGAAGTGATAAAATTTGAACTGAGAAGAAGAGGAATAAATAATAATATGGGCAGTGACAGTAAAAGAGACGCATTGTGTGGAGAAACAGATATATAAGAGTGAATGTGTAATGTGAGTCTTAAAAACAAGTTTATTTCTGAGGACTTCAGAGGAAGATTAAATATGAACAGCACAGGGGTGTGCGTGCAGAACAGGAGACTGCGATGGTATGTTCATGTTGAAGGAATCCTTGACAGGATTAGAGGAAATTTTGGGGCTTCTACAGAATTGGGACGAGATGTTGTAGTCGATAAATGGAATTTTCAGATAAAAAAAAACAATGGTTTCAAGTGATTTTTTTTTATCAATTCTAATAAGTTACAATGGTAGCTTCCAAATTATGCAGTCGAAATTACCTGAATATTACTGAATTATTAAACAAAACAACTTTAATCGTATCAGCAGGTGAAACATTGCCGCCATCTTTTTTTTATGAATACGGAAAATTACCTCCTTTTTGGACTCTTCTGTGTCTTACGATCATTTTCATCAAATTCTATTTTTTATTTTCTTTAATAAATAATTTTCTACCTTATCGATTTTAGTGATTTTTTTTTTTTACTATAATCATCTTAAAAATACGAGGAAGACGTAGATATCATTATTTTCATGTGAAATTCAGTATTACGATTTCCGAAATTTCTGTAGTTGGAGAAGTGCCGAAATTTTGATATTTCTTTTTGAGTAATTTCTTGTAAATGATAATTTACAGTCTTTGCGTTCTTATATTTGAGAGAGAGAGAGAGAGAGAGAGAGAGAGAGAGAGAGAGAGAGAGAGAGAGAGAGAGAGAGAGAGAGAGAGAGATATGAAACTTTTTAGCCCATAAAAAGAGGGAAAAATTATAGCCCCTCTCTGACTTAGAATGAGTGCTTTATGTCAAATTGCTAGTTTAATATGGTTAAATTTGTGCTCATTTTTGTATTAAATACTAATCCCTAACTGTGCATTGAATGGATGATAATAATGTTTAGTTCGCTGCACCTTGTCATCACAAAGGTTCATACACATTTTCTGCCAGATCGTCTCAGTAGTTTTCAAGAAAATCTGGAATGGACAGACAGACAAAGAGAAATATAATATAGAAAGAAATATGAAACGTCGAGATGAAAAGTTTGCGAGTAAACGTATTCGCAATGTTTATAACCCAGTTGAGGAATGACAAGAGTTCAAGTTTGTAATTTTCTAACTAAATGTCCTTTAATTAGAAAAGTCTTAACTTGAGTTATCCTTCTTTCTTACCTAGCTTTATTTCTGGAGATTAATTTTATTTCTTAAATTCTTATTCTTAAAATGTGATTTTAATTAAAAAAAAAAGTAACGTCGAAACTGTTCGCACTGTATAATTTACGTGATTAAAAAAAAAGGAATAACTACTGCTAATGTATCTGGTTCCTTTTTTTTCTTTTTTCTTAGATTCATAAAAGAATTGAGGGCATGTTGCTTGGCTCATTTAGTAAAGACGTTACTGATCGAATTATTGACATTCCAAACTCTCAGCGATTCCTGCCCCCCCCCCATCCTCCCCGTTCGCACTCGTTTGAAAGATTATTTGGTGCATCCACTCGATTTCTTGCGGTTGTTGTCATTTTCCTGTTAGTGTTGTTAGGAATAATGTCCGAGTGAGATTAAATGTTTTTCATTTTGATTTTAATTTATAGCAAGCAAGTCAAGAAATAACTTTACGTGAGACAAGATTTACTGTGTACGTAACTTTGATAAATAGAAATACATACTGAGGAGGCAGTTTATAAAGATTGCGGTCATGGAAGACCGCGAGAAAGTCTAATAGTTTTAATACAGTGCTGAGAAGAAAATAATTGATTTTCCAGAAATAGCCAACAAAGCAAAAAAGAATCAAAAAGATAAATGCACAACAAATAATTGTTACCAAAGGCAAGTTAAGTTACTCTTTTACCTACATGGATATGTTTTTGTGTTTTAACTTATTAAAGTTTTTTATTTATTTATTTATATATATATATTTTTTTTTTTTACGTAAAAGGCAATGTAAAGACTGTCAGGTTAGAACGAAAAACAAAATGGTCTCAATTTGAGTCTCGATAATTGCTCCAAAATCGAAAATAAAGCAAAATACTGATAGAAACGCACCCAACAAATGTCACTAATCGTACAAAAATGTATTATTTTACCATTATTTTGTTGAATTTTTGATTTCTAAGAGATTTTCGAGGATCCAAATAGCTATAACAAAACCGCCATTTTTTTTTTTTTTTTTTTTTTTGTTCTAATCTGACAGACTGGACACTACTTTTGTTTCGTAAAAATACTTTGAAATAAGTTGAAACACAAAAAACTTATCCAGGTAGGTAGAAATGAAACTTAGCTTGTATCAAGTCGACAAGAAAGTTATTGCTGATTTTAACTTAAAAAATCCGGATGAACGTATTTCGATTTATACAAAAAAATATTGATCGAAATAAGCACCATAAGAATCAACATATTTTTGCCAACGCAAAACAAGTGTATTTATGCCAGTAATGTAAAAATCTTGCATTTTGGTGGCGATGGAAGTCGTTTAAGTTTGTTTTTGATGTCGCTTAGGGTTTTGAAGCATTTTTTACGTAGAAAGTTGTCGAGATGCTTGAAAAAGTGGTAATTGGTAGGTGAGAGGTCTGGAGAGTATGGCGGATGAGGTAGTTTCGTCGCCCAATTCGTTCAACTTCTGTAGGGCCGGTTTAGCAACGTGTGATCTGGCATTGATGTGAAGGAGAATTGAGCCTTTTCTGTTGACTAATACTGGGTGTTGTTGTCGAAGTTTCTGATGTATTTCATCCATTTGTTGACAGTACTTTTCCGCCGTAATGGTTTCACCTGCATTCAAAAAAGTGCAATAGACAAGACCGGTTACAGATTACCAAACAGTCAGCATGACCTTCTTTTGGTTCAATTCTGGCTTCAGGAAGTGTCGCGGAGCTTCGTCGGCGTCTAATCACTGCTGTTGCGGGTTGTCGTAACGAACCCACTTTTCAATTGCAAGTCACAGCCCGGTCTAGAAACTGGTCGTTCTTGTTGCGTAAAAGAAGGAAAGATGAAACTGCATTACAACGTTTCTTTTAGTTGTCGTTAAATTTATAAGGCGCCATTTTATCAATTTTTTTTTGTTTTTTGAATCTCTCTAAAGTGGTCGAAAATCGTCGTATACGTAACATCTAATTCAGAAGCAAGTTCTCGAACAGTTGTGCGTGGATAGGTTTCGACTAAGGCTCTTAATTGGTCGTTCTCAACATGCGATGACCCATCACTATGCTCATCATCTTCAAGGTTCGTCACGAACTTTTTAAACCACGTTTGTACTTTCAGTAGTGGTCTCTGGGATAAACGCTTCGTTGATATCGCAAGTTGTTTCAGCAGCGGCCTTGTTTGAAATGAAATAAAAAAAAAATTGTGCGAATTTTTTTTTCCCAACTTGTATTCAACGTTCTGAAAAGACAATTGTTTTGAAACGATTGTAATAAACGAAAACGCTCTTTAAATTAATATATAAAGTAAAAGTATTATAAGGAAAACTGATTTGAAAATACATCATTTGAAATCAAAATTAAAAATTCTGCAAGAACTTTCTTCTCAACCTGGAACATTTATTTATTTTATCCCTTTTAAAATTGTTGGCTAATCTGGAAAAAAAAAACAACAACAAAAAAAAAAAAAAAAAAAAAAAAAACACAGGAAAATGCCGATACGATGTTTACGTCGTAAACATGGAAATTCGAAAGTGATTTTTGAAGTCTTAAAATCGGATGACAGTAATTTTTGGCTGATTTAAAGTTTATAATGAAAAGGTCAAGTATTATTCTTCGTATGTGCACTTTCTAAAGAAAATGGATATTTTTCGAAAGTGTCATGGACATTGTTTTACTGTATATAGCAAATAACTATTACCAGAGACAACAAAAGTTACTCTTCTACCTACCTGGATAGATTTTTTTTTGTTTGAACTTATTTTAAAGCGTCTATTAAATTTGAAACATAAGTAGTGCTGCTGAGCAGACACTTAAGTTGAAACGTAAACAAAGATGGCGACATGAGGCTGCAACTTTTGAATCCCGAGAATCGTTCAAAACTCAAAAATATAACAATATTGATAGAAATCCAGTCCACCCAATAAATATCGTCGTGAGATTTATTGAGTGGATTTCTATCAGTATTTTGTTTTATTTTCTACTTTTGAGCGGTTCTCGGGATTCCAAATGTGACAATCTCGTGTGGCCATCTTTGTTTCGACTTAAGCACGCACGCAGCACTACTTTCGTTTCGAAATAAATAAACGCTTTAAAATAAGTTTTAACACACAAAAAGTACCCAGGTAGGTAGAAGAGTAACTTATCTTGTCGATGATGGCAGTTATTTGTTAGATACTAGTTTCTGAGTGATTTTTTTCCGGTTTGTAGCGTCCCTATTCTAAAAAAGAAACATGCTTTCAGTCTAGTGATAGTTTTTTTTTTCTACAAGAACTAAAGCAATTTTTTTTTTTTTACAATAAACATTTCATATATCTGAACTATTTTTTGACACTGCAGTGTGTGGAGAGAGAGAGAGAGAGAGAGAGAGAGAGAGAGAGAGAGAGAGAGAGAGAGAGAGGCGTGTCTTGCAATTTCGAGAGGCAATATTCCTTGTAAGGAGGCTTGCGCGGAAGTCAACAGTAAAGCAAGGGTTGCGCAATCTCAGGGACAAATCTCACGAACGGGCATTGTTTTTGTTCTCATTTACTACCCTTCCCACGAGGGAAAAAGTTAAGCATACTTTTATGTGTGGGTGGGAAGAGGAGTATCCACCTCTCCCCAAAGGGTCACTCTGGATTGAAAAAAAAAAAAAAAAAAAATTGACCCAGTCAAAAATAATTCTTCCGCATCCGTCCGAGGACAAAGCAGGTACTACTACATTGTGCTTTGAGCCCAGTGACAAGGATGAATCCAACGTGTGTGTGTGTGTGTGTGTGTGGTGATGGTTCAAGGTTCATGGAGGGGGTGGTACTGGTCTATTGATCGACATATAGCGTGCCTTTCGTAAAGCCAGACATATACTCGGTAGTAGCCACCACCACGGCTTCCGAGATATAGCCACCCACAGAAGAGATGGAGGTGGGGTCAGACATCAGCTGTGATAAGAAGAAAAGAATCAATTTCCTTTTTTTTTTTTTTTTTTTCTTTTACCGTTTCTCTGTCGTGATATTTCACTGCTTATTTTTAGCCGCATGCCGTAGCTCGTCTGGTAGTGACGCCGGCAATTCTTACTACTACAATTGCCCTCTCCCCCACCCTTACCGGTTGAGCAGCTGACAGACCAGTTCTGTTCACTGCAACTACAACTCATACTACTTATTAACCGTTCATTCGGCTCTGGTTGAGGTGAACAAACAAAGGCATTTATCGAACTTCGATCTTGTAAATGTTATGATTAAGATTTTTTTTTTTTTTTTTACATTGAATAAATAAATTTTCAAATGTTTTTTTTATGACAGGGGCGCATTCTTAAATCCATATTTTCTTTTAATTTAGATGCTTAGCTCAAATAAAAATGTACCGAATACTTGAGTTTTTTCCTCGTAAACTTTTAGCGACTTTCTTTCTAATCGACAGTTTAAAGACTTCAAAACCGTTTTCGAATCTCGAACGCTCGAACGTTTTAATCCATTATGTAAAAGTTCTATACCTACTCGGTGTTGCTCGGTAATCTATTTACTTTTTTTTTGTACCTTTGTAGAACTTATCACGATTTTATTTATTCAGTTTTTTTTAATGTCATACAATAACATAAATAATTTTTTATATTTGTAAATTTGTAAAATTATTCGATGCAAATAGGCCTCCCTCCACCTCCACAACTTACAATCTTTCAGTTGGGTAAGGATTTTAAAACAAGAAGTAACTTTCCATTCGACACTTTAAACGCGTTCGAATTCCTTTTAAATTTCGAAGGTTCACAAAGTTAATCTTTTTCAAACTATTAACAGTAGGTTAAAATAACTGATCTGCTTAAAAAATAAACAGAAATGGGGTTTGTATTACTGTACACATAGATTCCAAAAGGTTGTCAAAAAAACAAATATATAACAAATAAATGTTATCAAAGGCAAGAGTTACCTTTCTACCAAACTGGATACATTTTTTTCTTGTTTTTATTCAATGTAACATGTTTATTCAGCTCGAAAAACATGCAATGTTTACCGATGTATTGGAAAATTCAAAATGGCGCCCGACACTCTCTTTAACATGGTAAGTTTGGGAAAAGGTGTTATAAATAATAAACTAGAAAAACTACTATTAAAAAAACACCGAATATATGTCAACTTATGTCACGGTAAAATATAATGAGCGAATTTCTAACAGTATGTTGTCTAGTTTATTATTTATAACATCTTTTCCTGAATTTACCGTGTTAAAGAGAGTGTCGGGCGCCATTTTGAATTTTCCAATATCGGTAAACACTGTATGCTTTTCGAGCTGAATAAACATGTTACATTGAATAAAAACACGAAAAATATATCCAGTTAGGTAGAAAAGTAACTTATCTTGCCTTTGATAACATTTATTTGTTATATATTTGTTTTTTTGACAACGTTTTCGAATGTATGTGTACAGTAATACAAACCCCGGAAATGCATTCTGCTAGATTTAATTTCATAATTGAACTAAATTATAGATTTCCGTTTTATTTTGCACTGTTTCATATTCTAATAAATATTTACTAGTAAATAATCCAATTTATATTTAGCAAAGTTACATTGACACGAGACATGCAGACGCTTGAGTACTTATGCGGAATTACGAAGCGTGTTGTTTTTATTTATGTGATTTTCAAGTTAAATTCAATTTTACGTTGTCTTTTGTTTATTAAAGTGTTAGGTGAAAGTACGGAATAGTTACATAACGTGGTCCAGTCCACTCTTATGTTAAGAATGCGTTTCTAAATAATAACGTTATTTCAGTACGATCCGTATTCTGCACCGACAATTGTATTTAATGTACGACAATGAAAATATGGCCGGCATATTTTCAAAATTTTAAAATTATTTTAAAACTCAACTGTCAATTCGAAGTTCTTTGAATTAAAGTTTATAAAGCCAATCGTCAATTATTACGATTTGTTTTCGTATGTCATTTGAAATCGAAGGAGAAATGTGAACTTTGGAACGCGCCCCTGTCGTATAAAATACCAATCTCTTAAATGTCTTTACGAACTGAGCCGTTCCCAATAACGAAACAGCAGTGGCTCTAAATGAGTCGTTCCTAATTTTACACTAAATCTCCTTTTAAATATTTATATTTGTTTCGGTTTGACACAAGGTCGTGATAAATGGAGCACATTAATATAAAGAACTTACCATTAAGTGTTGTTAGTGGAAATAATAAGCCACTTTTTTTTTGTTTGCAAAAAAAGAAAAAAAATCATGTAAAAACAAAACTACCCTCTTTATTATTAACAATAGTGATTATGAATTAACTTGAATAAAATAAATTTTGAAAAAAAAAATGACATTTAAATTTTATCGAAAGAACAAAATTTGAGTTTTATTTTTAAAACATACAACAGTAAGATGTGTATACTTCACAATGTTGTATGACTTTTTTTTTATCATTTATTTTAAACTTGTCATTGTCAATAGGGCAAACTGAGGTTTCGGTTAAACTTTGCCTCCATCAGTAGTATTGCATCTTAAACATTTAAGGAAATTGTGTTCTTATACAGAATGCAACCTAATTAAATTAACCCAATTAAAAACCTATATAACGAATCAAAATTTGTACGGAATGAAAATGTCATATCCCAAAAATCACGTCAGTTGATCATTATCAATAGTTTTTTTTTTGTTTTTTTCTTTTTTACTATAGAAAAACATTGCGATGTTTAGCGATTAATATTATATCGTAGTCGTTAGAAGGCTGATTTTAAAACTCTCGGTAGCTCGAATTAAGTTGTCTTTTATTTATTAAATATGGCGAATCAAAACACACTGTTCTCGCTTCCTCATAAAATGTTATTTTCTTTTATCAATTTGCGTAATTTTTGGAATGTGACATTTTTAGCTCCGCACATTCCAAAAATTACGTACACCATAAAGATTTTCCTGTATTTTTAAATTAGGTTAAATTTTGAACTTTCATCAAATTTTGTCTATATTAACATCTATTAAAACCTTGTATTTTCAAAATGAGATATTCTTTGTTTATTTAATTCTTGTAACATTCCTGTTAAATATTAATAAAATTGTGTGGCCACTTCTCGTATGTGCGTTTCCTGCATCTAACATGATTTTATTTAAATATTGACCGATTTTTGTTTAATTGAAACGGTGAAATGCAGCAGCGTAAAATAAACGAAAAAAAAAATCTTATTTATAAAATCAAGCTAATTACAAAATTAAATTAACCAGAATGCATTTCATTATATTCGGAAGACGTCAGCTATTTTCATCTTTGGTAAAATAGTTGGAAACAAAGGAAGAATGAATTACTTCGTAACCCTTCAAAATTTGAAAGGAATTTGGAAGCATTTAAATTGTCGAATAGAAAATCATTCGGTATTTTTTTTAGATTAGGTCCACCGCCACCTCCGCAATTTTCTTTTAAATGACGACTTTTAAAAGTTTTCTACTACGCTGAATACGGAAATCGCATTGAAATTTTGCAGAAATAAGTAGTTATCGAGATATAAAAAGTTGTATTATGCATTGTATTCTTTGGCAGACCATCGTTTTTACGCGCGTGCGCTCCATAAACAAATCTACGCGCGTAACAAAGATGGGCGCCAAAAAATACAATGCATAATACAACTCTTTATATCTCGATAACTAATTATTTCTGCAAAATGTCAAGGCGATTTTCGTATTCAGCATGGCCGAAAACTTATAAAAGTCGCCATTTAAAAGAAAATTGTGGAGGTGGACCTAATCTGAAAATTTACCAATTCATTCAAAGTGGAAAAAAAAATCTTAGCAAATCTACCTGTATTAAAAGGTTAAAAGTTTTGCAAGTATTTTACATCCAATAATTTTGTAGGTATTAAAAACTCAAGAACAATTACAGTTTTAATTTGATTCAATTAATAATTTACTTTTCAAAGTCCTATTTAAAAATGAATAATGTGGTAAAAAAAAACAAAAAACAAAAGGTATAAGTATTAAAAAAAAAAAGTGAAATGAAACAAAAATAAAAATTTAAACAAAAAATAAAACAAAAACAAAAATTAAAAACAAAGATTTCAGGTAGTCTAATTCAGTATGACCCCGATCTGGTACTTATGAGATAGTAACTACTGTAATATTCGTTCCCCTAGTGTCACCACGAAACAAATTTGTGAGGGGAGGGGCGAACGCAATTTACTTTTTTTTTTTTTTTCATACCGTTGTTAAAAAATCAACCCTGAAACTAGATCAAGTAGTTAATCATCGAACTTTCTTTTTTTTCCCCGATCTGTTGAACCAGTTTCCTGAAAGAAAAATTTTAAAAGAAATATAATTTTCCAGTAGAGTCAAAAACAACAAAAATGTCACTGTGGCGTGGCAGTGTGGCATTTATTGGATTGATTTCTTCCAGTATTATGTTTAATTTTCAAATTTTGAGTGATTATCGAGACTCCCCAAGTCAGCCATTTTTAATATTCTAATTTAAGAAGCGTCACTACTTGTGTTTCAAAGTAAATAAACGCTTCAAAATAAGTTAAAACACAAAATAACTTATTCAGGTAGGTAGAAGAGTAACTTATCTTATTATTTGTTTTATATTTGGTTTTTGACTACATTTTCGTTTTGTCGGAAAGTGCCCAAAGATGGTACGCGCACTTTTTATAACTCTTATTTTAGTATCCATAACCGTCAGTAAGCGTACTAGTTAAAAAAAAAAAAAAAACATGCTGGAAAATGCAGAAATATAAAACCACCAACGTGTTTTCTAGATGAGCCACAACTAGTTTTGTCTGGAGAATTACCTCCCCTTTTTTCTCCCTCCCTCTCTCTCACAAAAGCATGACGGGCTGCTGCTACTGCTACCATCCTCTTCGTCTTTTCCTTCGCACAACATGACGAGCAGCCGGAGAGGCGGCTGCTCGCTTTTCTCCTTCCAACGTTTCGATTATTTTTCATATCTGTAGTGTTCATCAGTAGACATTATTATTATCATTCATCACCATCATAAAACTTCAGAAAAGACGGATTTTAAGGAGAATAACGAAAATAACAGGAAACTAAGTGGATATTTTTTTTTTATTATTACCCAAACCTGAAACAAAAACGAAGCCAACTTGTGATTAAAAATATATATATTATTTATTTTATCAACAAAAAACAAGTTTTTTTTTCATACTTCAATTTTCCCTGGATTTTAAAAGGAATATAAACTGTTCATGCCAGCCTATACAATGTATTTGGAGAGGATCGGGTAAGAATTAATCAACTCAGTGATGAAATTATATATATATATATATATATATATATATAATCCTAATGCCTATCCATTGATTGTTTTTTTTGGTTGCAGCTATGAAATCTCTCTTTCTCATATCGTATATTTATGGCAAGTTAGCTACACAGAAACATTTGTTTTATCTCTGGTAGAATTCACCAGGCTAATTACGAAGCGTATTTCAAATACGCCGTATTTGTCATAAATATATTTACAATTATCTACGCATGTATTGAACTCTGTTGAAATAAATACTAGAAAATGTATACGTAATAGAATTTGTGAATTCGGAGTGGAACTTCGGTTTGTCATTAATACAAACAACCTCGAAAGAATCAGACAATCACAAGTTCCATTCTCAGTTAGCAGCAAACCGGGGTTTACACGCTTCTGAAACCGCCGGTATCGACGACTAATTTAATTTTCACCGCGTACTATTCGCGTGTGTTTGTGTTTCTTTCTAGTTGTTTTTTAATTTTTATTATTGGTCACAAGCACCTCCTTTTTCATGTTCTTTTATTTTCATCGTAAAGTTACAAACAAGCCAATGATGGTTTTGTGTCAAGTTTGAAAGTTTACGTGTGTAAACACGTTTTCCTTTTTCTACACACACACACACACACACACACACACGCCGGCTACGTGTGTTATTACAACACATGTAATAAAACAAAAACCAAAAATATTTAGAATTGAAATTCATCACTGAACCTAAAAATACGAAAAACACCTTTGTTGACAAATGAATGGCAACGAATTGATTATTCGAACACAAATTTGTTAACATTAATCAACATCTGCTGCAATTCCAGGAAAATATGATTGATATTAGCTATTATTATTGATTATTAGTGATCAATTATTATTAATATTAATATTAACTTTATATTAATTTTTTTTTTTTTTTTGTAAAAGGCACAGTGTCTAATATCACTCACAAAACAAGTTGTTTTGGATATTTTTGCAGTTTATAAACCGTGTTATTTTTTAAGGTAGGATTTTCCGTGCTTGTTAAGATGGGGTCGAGAGATCGATTTATAAAAATGTCGTTATAAGCCAAAACAACAGTACTTAATTCTCATGCCGAAAACAGTAATATATTAAAAGATTACGAATATTCATTGAATAATAGAACGAAGAACGACTGCTATATTGTGTTGTTTTTAGTAAAAACAAACAAAAAAAGTCTATCGCTAACAAATATTGCACGCCATGAACAAGTAATCTAAATATTCGTTCTGAGTTATGTCCCCGTGTGGGAACTTTTCCTCCGTCTACTTTATAACATCTTTGTAAAATGCAATTTTACTAAATTTTCCGTAAAAAATTTTAATTTTGAATAAGTTTTTTTTTTTTTTTTTTTTTACATTAGGTCCATCTCCACAATTTTCTTTAAAATGACGACTATGCTGAATAAGACAATCTCAATTAAATTTTGCAAACAAGTAGTTTCCGAGATATAAAGACCTGTATTATGCACTGTAATTCACTGGCGACCATGTTTGTATGCGCACGCGATAAACAAATCTAGGTAAATTTTTACATTAGAACCACCTCCACAATTTTCTTTAAAAATAAAATTTCGGAATAAACACCCAACATCTCCATGTTAAAAACGGCTTTCAGAATAAACACCTTAAAGGGGTATTGAGATTTTAATCGGTTTTCGGCCAGAAATTTTGCTGCCAAGGGGTCGAAGTTGAACGATTTGACTTTTGAAAGCTTTACCAAACTCCTCCGCCAATTTTGGGTCTAAACACTTGAAATTTTAGATTTAGATTACGTGGACATGGATCAAACTTTTTAATTTGATTTGAGACCAAAACAATAAATGTTAAGGGGTCAAAATTAAGAGTCAAAGTTTAAAACAGTTGACTTCTCAATTAATTTTCGGCTTATACATTTGAAATTTTAACATAAAATGTATTCAGACATAGGGCAAGCTTTTTAATCGGTTTTTGTCCAAAAATTGGCTACCAAGGGGTTAAAGTTAAAAAGATTTTACTTTTGCGGTCTCTAGCAAACTATTCAGTAAATTTTGGGTCTAAACATTTGAAATTTTACATAAAGGATAGCAAACTTTTTAAATTAGTTTTTTAGGCGAAAATTTGACTGCCAAAAGGTCAAAGTTGAAAGAGTTGACCATTGCAGACTCTACCAAACTCCTCCGCCAATTGTGGGTCTAAACACTTGAAATTTTAGATGTAGGTTACCTGGACGTGAATCAAACTTTTTAATATATATATGCAGTTTGCAGTATGCACATATACTTATGAACAGTATATAGAGCCCGAGCAAAGCTGGACTGGAGTAGTGGAGTTATATATATATATATATATATATATATATATATATATATATAATGAAAACAAGACGTGGTAATGTTTTTCCATCTTAAGATTTTAACTCAAAATCGTTTAATAATATTAAAAATCAATAAATATTAAACCATTTTTTGCCTACAAACAATTTTATCACATTTTGTATGCACCGTCAACATTTCTTTTACCCGCTTTTTAGTCGTCAAAATTCCCATCATACGTAATTTTTTTACGCTGTAAATGATATATTTCGTTTCAGTTTCATTCTGTTCGGTAGTTCGGTTTTTACATAAACTCGGGTCACGTAACCCATATGAGGCATGCGGACACTCAATTTAACCCTTTTCTATATAAATAAAACAGTAGATGCATTTGTGCATGTGTCTGTCGGTGTGTAAATATTTAACCGATGAAGTAAACTCTTGAACTACTGGTCACATAACACTAAAATTATCAGGAAATAGTAATCAAACAGTCAAACACCAAGGATGGTTTATAACAAATAAAATTTTTGTTTGCATGGATGAATAACGCGTATAGAAATTTGTCGACAAGTTGAAATGCAAATTGTTCATTTCAACTTGCCGACATATTTCTATTAGTTTTACGCATGTGCAAATTCATTCATAGTTATAAGTGGTTTAATTTTAAATCGTTTTTAATGTTCACTAGTGTTTATTTGGCTTTATTAAATTGTTAGTTGAAAGTACAAAATACTCCATGTTTAGAATGGATTTCTAATAACGTTATTTCGACACGGTACCAAAACTGTAGAAAGCGCCCACGTTTTGTTTTGTTTTGTTTTTAACACTTATTTCCCATCATTTTCTCTCTCGCTACATTTTTTCAAAATTTCTCTCTCGTGTCGTTTTTGTTGTACAACATATCAAATATACATTTATTTGTGAAAATGCCGAACTCATCTTGTATTCCGTTAACAGTAGTATTAGTAGTTTCGAATTGTCTTTCATTTTCTCCTTTCAGTAATGTGGCCTTTTGCCAGACTTTATCCCCCCCCCCCCAAAAAAAAACCTAACGAAGTCTATGGTGGTGTATGAATCACCAAAGTGTTGATATGCCGTAAGTTTGTTAGGGTTCGATTTTGTTAATTGCATTTTGCCGGTTATTTATTATTATTTTTTTTTTTGCTTTCGCTCATATCGCGGAAGAACCGCATTTGCTTTATTCCCACGAAGAAGACGAATTCCACTCGAAGGATTCTTCATAAGACGCAATCGTTCCTATCCGTTACACACACACACACACACACACACACACACACACACACACACACACACACTTTTCTTTTTAAAAAAAAAAAATAATAATCAAAACAATTGTCCTCCTCTCGCGCCAAAACCATACACACACAAAAATAAATAAAAATATTTCCGATATTTTCTCAGCTTGCTTTTAATATGAATGAAAAGGACATTCACCTCATAATTTGCAAAAAGGTTGGTCTAAAAATAAAGCAAAAAAGCAGAATATCCCCATCATCATCACCATCATCATCATCGTGAAATCATCAATCACACATTCCCAACTCTTTCAAGAATTTTTCTCCAAGATTTGGTTTCACTTTTCATCGTTAAATTTATGGGTACTTCATCAGAATACGGATCGTGCTGAAATAATGATATTATTTAGAAACCCATTCTAAACATGGGCAAATTATGTACTTTCACCTCGCAATTTGATAAACAAAAGATTCGCTTAAAAATTAAGTTTAACTTGAAAATGCTATATAAAAAATAACACGATTCGTATTTTGCATAAGCACTAATTTATAAAAGTCTTTAAACTGTGGATCAGAGCTTAATTTCTGGCTTTTGTTTTAATTAATTAGCAAAAGGCCATCATCATGGCTCATGTGTACTCCTCTAAAATCAAAGGGAAAAATCATTTTCGAGTGTGCCGAAGTTTTCATACATATATTTTTAATGAAAATCTTTGTATGAAATATTTTTAGTTTAAAAATCATTTTTTTTTTTGTTTTCTCATAATTTAACTACAATATGACCGTTTTCAAGTCCAACGTAAACAAGTTCTTGATGAGTCGTCCCCCTTAAGAAATCCAATTTACCAAATTTACACTTCTAACGGTTACTATGATATTGTCCTTTGACCACTGTACACTCTTTAACTCTTATCCTCGAGTGGCCTCTGGGCCTGGATAAGTGGTGAATCCCTTGTATAAAAAAAAAATTAAATAAACAAACAAATGCTTATTCGATTTAATTAAGTCTAGATTAATTAACACTTCTCCCCAATTTGTGGTGTCATTATTTGAGGGCAAAATTAATTTGTAATATGTAGAAGATCGAGTTACCACGGTGGTAACCACCTAAAATAGCAATCTGGACTTGAAAAAAAAAAAAAATGCTTTCAGTCTAGAAAGATTTCTCCTTCGGCTGAGAACAGGTACTCTTCTTTGATTCTAACCCGAAAGCCGGGAGTCTCCCTATTGCTGCCTCCCTGATATGGGTTAAGGTCTAGCCCCCTCCCGCAAAGGGTAATTCTGAATTGAAAACGAAGCTTTCTCGGTGCTCCCTCTATCAATGATATTCTTTGTCACCCCCTCCCCTCAAATGAATTGTGGTCCCAAAAATCCTGACCCTCCTTTATTTCTTACTACTAAAAAATCGATTCCTACAGACGAGACACCCCTCTCACCCTAGGGGGGGGGGGGATAAATTTGACTCTACCAACAACAATAAAAATTAAACAAATGTCACACTAATCAGCATGAAAAGGATTAAAGAAGATGTCATAATAATTATTTAATTGTCATCTCTTTGTGTGACATTTTTGTATTTTATCGAGAGAAAACAATTTATTGCATTTCTCTTCTTCGAGTCTATGTTGCCAGGCGGGTTGTCGTCTTTCTCCTTTCATAATGAAAACCAGAAATGTAGAAAGATGCGGACATGAACACTTAAAAAAGTGAATCTGCAATGAATGTCATCGATTCTTATCCTCATTTAGTCGTTTAACGGTGAAAATTAAAAACGTTCGTATATTCATTCAAATGTACAATTAGTACGTTAAAAGAAATACTATAAAAATGACGGTTAATAATTGTTAACCTTTGCCTTCGTTCTGTCAGCAGATAATTATATATTTTTTTAATACGATTACCTTTAACACCCTAGAAATATATTTCAAAAAGAGGATTACTTTAAAATGACTAACCACTTCCTGGTTGTATAGCACACTTCTTGGTCACATAGTGTTCCTATTTACAATGCCTCCCTCCCCACGGGACAGAGTTAGACACCAGGCTCGTTTTTTAATGTGGAGAAAAGGAACAAAAATAAAAATTCTCAGTCGTGAAGGATTTCTCCTCCACTGACAGAGAACAAGAAATTGAAGTGCAGCATCTGAAGAACAGATACTACACTTTGATCTTGTCTCGAAGGCCACATAGTGTTCTTCAATCATCCACCCTCTGTATTTTTTTTCAGCAGAAAACAGCAGAACTTAAAATAAATAAATAAATAAAATCGCCCTCCATTAACCTCAACACTAGCCCTAAATACGGGGTTGTCATACGAAAACCATATTTATAATATATTAGTAGTTTTTCCCTAAATTAAATAGTTCTGGAAAAAAAAATGGTCTCTATTTTGGAAATATCAAAGAAATGGTTACTCGTTCTGTGCTTATGCTGTGTTATAAAAAACTCTGACCATTTAAATTTATATATTAAAATGAACCCTATTTTGAAATCTAATTCATATTTTTTCGTACCTTTTCAGCTATATTCAAGATGTTGATGTGTAAACGTACTCGTACAAAAATCATTATTTTTACTTTGATAGTGGGGCCAAAAGAAAAAAAATTACACATTTAACTTCGACCCCACCCCTCTTTAGTGATTTTACAAGAATTATACGGAAATTTACTAAAACTTAATTCAAATTTTGATAATTATTACATTTATAACCTCATAGTCATAACTTGTGTTACTTAAGGTTTTATTAAATGAAATAATACCCCCCCCCTAATATGCAGTGGGGTAGGGTCAATTGTAAAAATCTTGGAGTCTCCTACTATAATAATCAATCATGACCACGTGACATTATTCACTTTTCTTTTTCTAAACGTGTCTTCCCATCTCTGTGCGACGAGCCTGTCATGGTTTATTTATTTATTTTTTTAATTATTTCTATTAATCTAAAAACGTTTCAAACTTTGCTGTGTCAATGAAGACAATAACCCTAGTTATGTATCTATATTGAAGATTGAATTGACTCCAACTTTTCTTTTTTAAAAGTCATTAAAAATACGTTGTTTCTTTGGTCTGTCATATTTTAGTTTTAGACATCGTTTGTCTGTCACCTTTGATTATAAAAATAGCGCTTTCGTTTGTCTGTTCCGCATTACATTTAAAACATCACATAACAACTAAATTATAGAAATGCATATCAAGATCTGGGCTTGTTTCAAATTCCTATCGTTCTGTTCTTGGCCAATGAAAAATCGATTGATATTATTTGACCCTGAAAAAAATCTATCCAATATATGTGCACCCCCCTCTCCGCACTTTCTTCTCTCTCTCTCTCTCTCTCTCTCTCTCTCTCTCTCTCTCTCTCTCTCTCCAACTGCAGAACGCGAAAAAAAGATGCTGATGATGATCAACATCATCATCATCATCAGTAAATATGCACGTGATTATTATTCAAGATAGACTTATATTTTACTTACTGTAAAATAATTCAAACTGATGCCAGTTCTTATCATATAATGATTTCGCAAGTAATTTGGTGAAGTGTCATCATGCAATCATGCAATGCATGTAGTTATGCATGAAATAAGATGAACGTATGGAATAATTAGCTAAGCTCCCCATACTTTTTTTTATTTATTTATTAAACTTACCTTTAACAAAAAAAAGAAAAAGAGGGCGTTCATATGAAATATTGTTTCATATGTTCGAGGGGTCTATCAGCAGGGAATAATTCTATTGTTTCGTGACTAATTTTAAAACAAATATATCTGGTCTAATCTCTTTCACACACACACACACACACACACACACACACACACACACACACACACACAAACACACACACACACACACGAGAAAACTAACACCTTGACAATAAAATCGGGGAAGGGGAGAGATGATTGACTATAATATAAAAATCCGGTTGTAGGTGATATTTTTTCTTTTTTTAATTTTTTTTTTTAACAATTTCTATCACCCCCCCCCCACATTGTATTATTTCTGTGTTAATGCAACTATCAGACAAGATTTCGTGTGTTTGTGTTTCTTGTAAATTTATTAGACGTGTATTGAATTATTAGTTTTTATTAAACGAATTTAAAAAAAAAAATCTCATAAAAAAAAAGCAAGTGTAAACCTGATTATATTTTGAGTTACTTTCTGGAGGTAATATGCCCCCAGTCGGGCAACGCCGGATAAATACAATAAGTTTCATTAATATTTTTGTCTCGACATTTTTTTGACAAAAATGGAAAATTTTTTACAACAAAAGACCCCCCCCCCCTCCAAAAATATTCTTGATTTGGTTAACAAATTAATCTGTGTGTGTGTGTGTGTGAGAGAGATCTGCATATGCTGTTGTTAAAAATTACTGTCCTATTTTTTATAATCCCTTGTCAGAGAACTTGCTTGTCTCTCCATGCAATATTTTGTCAATAGTCAGTCTCTTCATCCCCCAAAAGAGACGACACTGTTTAAGATAATGTCTATTTTTGCATTAAAAAAATTATTTTTTTAATATTCATGTTTTATTTGATTAATAAAAACACGAGTGATAAAAAGAATGAATAAATACTGACTGATCTATTATTAAATAACCCCCTCCCCTAAAAAAATAAAGCTGCTCACATTTTGTTCTGCTAAGGAAGATCACGGTCTAAACTACGACGTTTGAAGAGAGGCGGGTGGGGGGGGGTTATCAGTATCGGTAAAGAATCGCTTAATAGTATTGAATAGAAATAACGTCCAAGTAGATACGAGAAATACGCTGACATGCAATAAATGCTCCCATAATATAGACGTTACTAACCGGTGGCGGGGGGGGGGGTGAATGAATGACATTCGTGTAATTTTCTTATCATTTCAGCTGGGAGCAAAGTGTAGTATCTGTTTTGATACTATACTTCATTTGTTAATGTTCTGACCTCACTACAGGAGAAATACTAGATTGAGACCATTTAAATTTTTTGTCCAAATCAAGAGTGTTCCTTTCACTTCAGATTAAAAATCGATCTTGTGTCTAACTCAGCCCATATATAATTTTAATGGAGATAAAATATGCATGTAGGTTCTCTTTTTCAAAGTGACAGACAAGCTTTTGGGGTGGAATAGTGCAATAGACATCGAAGTGGACGATTAGTCTCTTTTCTCCTCGATTTAGGATATTTCTCATCTGTCTGCCAAAAAAAAAAATGCTGGGTGATTTTTCGGTGGGGGAGAGGGTCAAAACAGTTGAGTGGTGATGATGATGGTGAGACTACAGCTGGAGTTTCCACAGCCCTGCAATTTTAGTGTATTTTGAGTGTATGTGTGGTGGGGGTACAACGACTGTCAATTATTACTCCCTCCCACGCCCTTTGGAGAAAGAGACAAAAGAAAGGAGGGCGCGAGGAGGAGAGAGGCGAATGTTATGTCAGTGAATTAAATCCCTTCCTCAAAGCCGATTCTAGGTATTTATTTGCTTCCCCACGAAAGCAAAATGTGACATGTTTTTTTTATTTTTTAATGTAGGGAAGGATTAAAAAATAAAATTGCCTTACTGTAGAAAGGTTTCCCTCGCAATTGACTGACACATTGAGTGTAGCATCAGAACAGATACTACACTTTGAGTTATATATTTTTTTATTTTCCGAAATGTACAAGAAAATAAAATAAAAAAAAATTTAGGCACAAGGCCACTTAAAAATTGGGGAGGGGATGTCTATGGTTGCTTGATCCTAGCTAAAGTTCTCATTCACCGCAAATGCCTCAAGCACACCGGGAGTCGTCCTACTTAAGATTCCCATATATATATATATATATATATATATATATATATATATATATATATATATATATATTATGTTTAAAATGCAATTATCCACTTTAAAAATTTTTTTTAAATAAAATAATATATATATACCGCTCCCCATGTACCAAATTGGTTAAAAAGGGAAAATTATTCCCAACTCGCATTTAGGTAAAAATGCACTTTCGTAAATAATTGAATTCATTCAAAACATATCGCTAAAACCAAAACAAAACAACACACACACACACACACACACACACATATATATATATATATATATATATATATATATATATATATATATATATATATATATATATATACACATACATACAACCTGACCAGATAAGCCGCTTCTATGTACGGCACAATCACGTTGACGCACCAGTTTTCACCAGATCACCGAAGTTAAGAAACGTCGAACCTGGCCAGTACCAGATGGGTGATCATTTGGGGAGCGAGGCGAGGCGCTGTATGTACCGCGAAGTAAAATACCAGGTTGGGAAACTGACACAGTCTATCTTTATCTCGAGGGTAGATGGGTCTCTCTTAAGCCGTGGTAGGCAAGCCACCTAGTGATGGCCCATATCAGAATTTTTTGTGAAAATAGCGAATAATTCCACCCCATCTTTCCAAGCTTATAACTCCTCGAAAAATGCAATTCAAGCCCTAATTTTTTTTTTCAATTAAAGGAGCAAGGACCAAGATTTCATTTAAAAAAAAAAAAAAAAAAAAAAAAAAACGTGTTTTTTTTTAAAAAAGGTTTTAAACTTCGGACTTTACAGGTAAAATTCGACGAGAACACGATGTCCGTTTTTTTTTAAATTTGAATATATTATGTATTGACCTTTTCTCTTCAATTTGTGAGTAAATAATTATGTACTTATCCGAGTCGAAATTAATTATTATTAGACATTTACAAAATTGGAGGCGTGAATTATTCGACCCCCTGTCTTTCCAAGCTTATAACTCCTCGAAAAATGTAATTCAAGCCCTAATTTTTTTTTTCAATTAAAGGAGCAAGGACCAAGGTTCCATTAAAAAAAAAAAAGAAAAAAGAAAAAACAAATAACGTGGTTTAAAAAAAGGTTTTAAACTTCAAACTTTACAGGTAAAATTCTACAAGAACACGATGTCCGTTTTTTTTAAAATTTGAATATATTATGTATTGACCTTTTCTCTTCAATTTGTGAGTAAATAATTATGTACTTATCCGGGTCGAAATTAAGTATTTACTTTGTAATAGACACTTAACAATTGGGATGGGGGGGGGGAACCGTGAATAAAAAAAAAAAAACGTTTGTCTAAAATATTATATTCGGTTTATTGGAAAGAACATAAAATTTCACACTGACCCTGAAAATATCGTAAAAATAGAATCAATAGAAAAATTTTGATAGATTTTAAAAATTTAAAAATATTGAGTTTAAAAATTGAAAAATATTGAGTTCGGAAAATTCATTACTGTTTTAAAAAAAAAATAAAAATATTTCTATTACTTTTAAAACAACTGTAATAGTTTATTTTGGAAGTATAATCCATAAAGAAAATAAATAACCCACTTTTAACAGAGAAATTACGAGATTTTTATATTGTATTCGCAGTTTCGTGTTAGGGGTGTCAAAAATTCCTACAAAAATTCTGATAGTGCTATGTCACGATAAAAAATACCCTTGATTACCCTAGTGAAGCATCAAATATTCAGCTACGGACAAGATTTGAATTAAACTACAAACTCGTGTAGTGAGTTCAATCTCGGCTGTGGCCGCATGTTACACTATGTAGTGAGAGAAGTTGAGGGAGGACAGGCGGACAGATAAACAAGAATGCTCAACACAAACTTTCTTTTCAATATGAAACCTTCCAACTGACATAGGGGTAAAAACTTGATACATTCTCATATTAGAGTCCGGCTCGCCGGCTCGTTTAAGAACCAAACGTTTTTGTCAAAATAAGGTAAGGTAAGGTTCCACCTCAAGAAGTCACTCTCCCAGGCATTATCTGCTTTGTGAGGTTTGTTTGTTGCCGAGGTTCCTCTATAAGAGAATACTGACCGATCCATTTTCGGATATTTATATAACATTTCCAAGTGTTCCCTAATAGATCTTTTGACACTCTTATTCAGCCCAAACAAGGCATATTGCCACTCGGATGTAAAGAGCAACTATCTATTTAGTATTTGAGATCATGTCTACCGAGGCACTATGTAGGGAGTTGAGCAGCAAGATGTCTGTTCACGTTACATTTAAATTGTTAGTACAGTCAGGGAAGCAGGAAACTGAAGGAATTCCAAAGTGTACATACTATTAGATAAAATGCTTATATGACTCTCACATACGGTGTTCTGTACAATATTAATTTATCTCATGCGTTCCCAGTTATTTCGATTTTCCTCATGGACAAATATCACATGCCGATGATCAAAAGCTTCTGCCCTCTTCAGGCATTATATGCTCCGGGCTAGGGGGAGAGGAATCAAAGCCATATTTTTTTAATGAGTCACTAAAATAGGTAATTATGTAGCATACAGACCGTACTGAAATAATAAAGCTATTATTTAGACACCCATTCTTAATATAGGAAGGGGAGCTTTAAAAAAAGTTTTTTTCTGTACGTTCACCTAACAGTTTAATAAACAAAAATACGGTAAAAGTTAAACCCAACTTAAAAATCCTATATAAAAGCAGCATGGTCCATATTCTGCATAAATACTCCCCGTCCCCGAAGGTAAGGATTAATGAAATGGATGAATTGCCAGTTAAATGACGAAGAATATTATGAGAGGATTGAACATGATATGTTATAGGGGTGTCACTTAACCATAGATACGTACCATTAGAGAAACAATAATGGTGCAAGAGACTCACTCGGTGATGTTCTTTCTCACCAGGAGTCAACGTTTGAGTGGTGCTTACTGTCCGGTTCTAAATGTTGATTTTAAAAATATAATTAAATTGCCTGGGAGGGTACATTTTCTAGAACCAAGCTAGATCATACCTCATTCAGTAAAGGATGGTCCAAGTAAGCCTCTAAGTTGCCAGGATGATATTAAGGATTAACTTCGACTGGTGTGACGATTAGCTTGCGTCTTTTGGTTAGGAAGATTTCAGCAATAGAATCCACGAGATTATTAGAATTTCCACTAATCGGTCAGTATTTCTTCTCCCATAGGCGAGAGATTATGAAACTCTGAACACAACTGCTCAACAAAACACACTTAACTTAAATATACGAGAAGTGTATACTATGAAATAATAGCTCCGGTGATGACTGGGGTAGTGAAAGTAGAAATTTCTTGGAGGGTAAGTTGTCATGCTACTACCTGTAAATATGTCGTAACTGGGAGAGTGAATCGGAACGGAGAAATTGTAGCAATTTATGAATTGTAATTAAATCAAATGATTATCAGCGCAAAATATACATGAGATGTAAGGTGCAAGCGTGTCTATTTTGATGTTTCTGAATTTTTGAGATGAGGATTGGTTATTCATATTATTTGGATTCGTCGGACTACTGTTCTCATCTTGAGTGTGGTTTTCACAACGTTTCGGTCAATGTAACTTCCAACCTTCGGGTGTATTTTGTCAAACTCGGGAATGTTTCTGTCGAACTCAGGAATTTGGACGTAATTTCGAGCAGAACCCTTTATTTACTTCACAAGGGTAGCGTGCTCTTGTTCCATCAACCATGACTGGATAGAGGTCCTAAGGACCCGTGGTGCCGTGGTTAGAGTGCTTGGAAAAATCAATTGTAAAAAGTGACCTTCTCCTGAAGGTTGAAGGTTCAATCCTCAGTGTAGCCGACCAAAATTACAATTGCGAAGTACTTAAGACCTCTATCCAGTCATGGCTGACGGAACAAGAACATGCTATCCCTGTGTAATAAATAAAGGATTCCGCTCGAAATTCTGTTCAAATTCCTGAGTTCGACAAAATACACATGAAGAAGGTCGGAGGTTATATGGATCGAAACGTTGTAAAAATCCCACTCAAGATGAGAACAGTAGTCCGATGAATCTAAATAATATGTGGCTATTTTGTATTAATTTCTGTCCCCAGTGTTTCGTTTGCTATGCTGTTTTATGATAGGCTGGAATAATTGTTTACATGTTATTATGAGAGGCATAAGAAATCCGGTACTGTTTTTCATTGCAGAACGATGCGTCCCGCCTAACCACAGCTTGTAAAAGGTTATCAAATAGTTCTATCTTTCATTTGAAAGCGGTTCATAAAAAAGATTATGCTAAATTACCAATCGAGTTGACAACGCTTTATATTCAACTGGTTGAAAACGTATGGCCGCAAAAGGTGTGTGAACTATGCTGGGACTTCGTTTTTGGCCCCCGTCTTGATTTGATGCTAAAATGTCAAAGGGAAGCATTTTGAGAATGTTTCATAAAATTCTGGAAATCCTCATTTATTTTGTTTATTCCATGTATTTTTGAAAACCTTTTTTTAATAGTATTTTTCCATTATACGTAAATTTCTCTAACGTATTAAAGAAGAATGGAAAGTAAGAATTTAAAACTCTTTTCTTTGAATTTGTGGAACTCTGTAGTTGTATTAAGAAGATATTTCAGCCTGAGACTTATCCAGGAAGAATTGGGCAGTAAACTTAAAAATGAAAATGATGACGACCAGGGGTAGCAGTATCAGAATTTTTGTAGGAATTTTTGACACCCCTAACACGAAACTGCGAATACAATATAAAAATCTCGGAATTTCTCTGTTAAAAGTGGGTTATTTATTTTCTTTATGGATTATACTTCCAAAATAAACTATTACAGTTGTTTTAAAAGTAATAGAATTTTTTTTTTTTTTTTTTTTAAACAGTAATGAATTTTCCGAACTCAATATTTTTCAATTTTTAAACTTTAAAAATCTATCAAAATTTTTCTATTGATTCTATTTTTACGATATTTTCAGGGTCAATGTGAAATTTTATGTTCTTTCCAAGAAACCGAATATAATATTTTAGACAAACGTTTTTTTTTAAATTCACGCCCCCCCCCAAGTGTCACCCATTTTGAAATGTCTATTAAAAAGTTTATAATTAATTTATGTCGCACAAATTGAAGAGAAAGGGTCAATAAATAATATATTCAAATTTAAAACAAAAAAAAAATCGCTTTTTTAGAAATTTACCTGTAAAGTCCGAAGTTTAAAACCTTATTTTATAAGAACACATTGTTTTTTTTTGTCTTTTTTTTGTCTTTTTTTTTTTTAATGAAACCTTGGTCCTTGCTCCTTTAATTGAAAAAATAATTAGGGCTTGAATTACATTTTTCGAGGAGTTATAAGCTTGAAAAGACAGGGGGTCGAATAATTCACGCCTCTCATTTTGAAATGTCTATTAAAAAGTAAATAATTAATTTATCTTGAATAGTTTTATATATCACAAATTGAAGAGAAAAGGTCAATAAATAATATATTCAAATTTAAAACAAAAAAAAAAATCGCTTTTTTAGAAATTTACCTGTAAAGTCCGAAGTTTAAAACCTTTTTTTTAAAAAAAAAACACATTGTTTTTTTTTGTTTTTTTTTTTAATAAAACCTTGGTCCTTGCTCCTTTAATTGAAAAAAAAAATTAGGGCTTGAATTACATTTATTCGAGGAGTTATAAGCTTGGAAAGATGGGGTGGAATTATTCACTATTTTCACGAAATTTCTGACACTGCTAGACCAGGGGTTTTCTTTCTTAAAGTCATGAATGAATGTGGATGGATAGATTAAAACAGTATTCAGCATTCCTAATATTAGCTTAACATTAACATTTCGGTGCTTGTTAAGATAGAGTTGATAGATGGATGTTTTTGAAATATGTGGCTTTGAGAAAAAAGAATATTACATACTTAATTGTGATGTCGAAAATAGTAATATATCCAAAAATTGCGAAAATTCATTGAGTAGAACAACTGCTATTGTGTTTTTAGTAAAAAAAAAAAAAAAAAAAAAAAAAACAAGTCTACCGGCGACCGCTATGGTCTAAAATAGTACGTGAGCTATTAAAGTGGTGAAAAGGGAGATAATCGCCCCCCCCTATAATCACAATGTTCACATCTAGGAAAAATGCCAGTTCCCTCAATTTTCCTTAAAAAATTACTTTTAACAATAAATAATTTTCTACTCAATGAATTTTCATAATTTTTGGATATATTACTATTTTCGATATGACAATAATAAGTTATTTTTTGCTTAAACCCACATATTAAAAAAAAAATCGATCTGTAAACTCTATCTTAATAAGCACCTGCATTTTTGAAAACCATAAAAACCGACCGGGTTGGCAGGTTGCATAATAAATTTTTTACGAAGTTTGATTATACTTTCCTTATCGTCTACTTTAAGAACTTGCCGATTGACTCAATTAACTTTCATAACACGTGATCTGGTTTGATAAGTTAGAGCTGTTGGTACTATCCCCCCTCACCTTTTCCTTTTCTAAGATATTACATTCACTACCCACCCCCAACTACAGATAAAATAGTTATTATTCGTTTACAGTGGATTAAAAAAAAGAATATATATTTTCGTATAAAATAATCTTCAAATGGTTGAAATGTCATAAAAACAGACAAGCCAAACTTGGTGAGAGGGTGCCGCAGATATTAGGTATTGATTCTGAACTTTTCCCTTTTGGTACAGTCAGGGAAGGAGGTATTGCTTGGGAGTTAGATGCTGAATCTGGTATTAATCTACACTCACAAATTGCTGTTTCTTGTCTTTCTTCTTGGCTGAAAAATGTATGAATTTTGATAAAAGAATCTCTATTTTTAATTTTAGATTTTATTAAGCTTTGCACTTTTAAGAAAGAATTTTCCAATAATCAATCTTTTATTTTGAAGAGAATGAAATCAATTCCTAAAGGAAGACTTTCTTCTCCGCTTCTTCCATGTTATTGACTTAATGTGCAACCAAGTGAGAAGAAATAGATTTTCCTTTCTCGTGTCACATGTCAACAACTGACAGCTTTTATATGATATTCAATTGTCTATCTCGGCCACCTCGGTTCTATCTACCTCTCTCTCTCTCTCTCTCTCTCTCTCTCTCTCTCTCTCTCTCTCTATATATATATATATATATATATATATATATATATATATATATATATAGACACACACACAGTGAGAATGTGTTTGAGAGGAGACTTGTCAACCTATATACTAAATGAATTTTTAATTTTTTAATCGGGTTTTCATCCGGTAAAAAAAGGTTTGCTAAGGGGTCAAAATTGAAAAATTGATACGTGGGGAGGGTGGGGGAGTCATCGGATTTTTATCTGTCAACTGTTTCAAGAATGCGCATGCGTGAATCGTTCATGTGACAGATTACTTATGTTAAAGAATTAGTAAGTTTGAAAACACTTTTAAAAGATCGTATCAAGCTGGTCTAATGGTTATCGTAGTTGACTCACCGCCTTTAGGTTTTCGTTTTGATCCCAGCTCGCGTATTTGTTTTTTTACTTAGAAGAGGTGAACTGTTTAGAAAAAAAAAACAAAAAAACAAAAAAAACATAATGCTCGTATGCACATGTATCAGTTTTTATCCCGTTTTTTTTTTTTCACTTCATTAAAAAAAAAAAAAAAAAAGAGGAATTTAATGTTACGTTTAATATCTACGATATTTCTGTTTATAATAAATAATAATTGTAGTAATTTAAATATAGTAGGTATAGTTTACCACCGGGAAATGCTGGGCGATCTGCTAGTGTGTATTTATGTGTGTGTGTGTGTGTGTGTGTGTGTGTGTGTGTATATATATATATATATATATATATATATATATATATATATATATATATATATATATCCATCCTTATTTTGTATTTAAGACAACTCATTTTTGACCTTTAGGAATTACTAATTTCTTGCATCCTTGTGAAATTTTCCTTTCCACCCCCAACTCCACCCATGCACCCCGTTTGCTGCAGATGAGCTTGGGCTTATTAATTTTAACAAGCTTGTGTGCGTGTACATCTATTTGTGTATGTATTATCTATATATATATATGTGTGTGTGTGTGTGTGTGTGTGTATATGCACACATATGTATATATTCACACACTTATATGTATGGTATATGTATACACACGCACATAATAATCACTCCTTCTTCAGTTAATTGACTCATTGTTACCAGGCCTCTTTGGTCACTCATATTGGTCTTGACTTTTCAGAACCTGAAGTGGCTTTTAAAAAAGGTTGTTCACTCCCCACAACTTCCTACCCTGCAAGAAAGACTCGAGACAGTAACCAGTACAAGCCATTAATTCGTGAATCTGAAAAAGCAAAAAAAAAAAAAAAAAAAAAAAAAAAAAAAGAAAAAGAAAAACAAACAAAAAACCCTACCATGACTGAAACCTAATGTTCCATTGTTTCTTCGTTTTTCAAACCGTTCCATTTAAAACCTCGCTGTACAGATTCGACGATATTGTTTCACATGAAATGTTCTTTTTCCGCACTTGTTTTGCCTGTTTGTAAGCTTCCTCTCCTCCTTTTGTTCTCGTAGGTAATTTTCTAAAAAAGGCTGTAGAATACAATGACCGAAATGCTGTACATATAATAACTACAATGAGAATAACTGTTCGAATCTTGTTAATAATAATAAAGCTAAGATTTAACGGTTATCGTGTCAAACAGTGAATTACTTTTTGATAATAAAGCTAATCTTTTTAGTCAATACTGCAATTCAATGTCTCACTTTTAGACGAGCATCATCCTCATTTTTGTTGTTTCTTTCTGCCTGTTTAGTCAGGGATTTTTTTCTATCAGCATCAAAGCCAACAGGCCATGTCTTAAATGTTTTTTTTCCTATTGATTGCAATATGTTGCTGGCCCTGTGCAATTCTAGGAGGTCCACCCTCTCAGCCTTTTGTCTTCTCTCCTTGAGAAGCGATTTGTTTATTGCTAATTGCCTGAGGTGCTCTGAGACAGAGCTTCTTTTTTTTTTTTTTTTTTTGCTGGCCAGAGTGCTCTTTCTCTAAGCTGCTGATGCATTAAGCTCACTTTCCAACCCTTGTGTCACATCTTCCCTCCGTAGGAGGGAGATAAATAATTAGCTTTTCTACCTTATTTGCAAGGCCGGAAGACTATGCTGCTTTGCACATTTGTGACAAAACCAACAAAAACGACTGGGTATATGACTACCTTAATGTATACGGTCTCACACTATGAAACCTACTATACCTAATCCAAATCCAACCGGATCTACTGCGGTCATTTCTGTACTAATACTGCTGGTAATAGTATCCATCCACAGTTTATCACTTATAAGATTACCTACCTTGGCAGCAAGATTGATTCCAGTTGGCTGACATGACATATATCCATTGGATTGAAAGTTTACGGGTAGCTATCGACAATTTTACAAAATTGACATCCTTTAGACAGCATATGACACACATCTCCAATGTGTGTGTGTGTTTTGCAGTCAGTTTTTTTTTCTCTGAGGCTTAACGGCTTAGACGTGTTCAAGAAAAAATGCCAAATGACACGATCCTGGCTGCAGTGCATCGAATGAAGAAAATTGCTGATCAACTGTAAAGATTTCTATGAGGAATTATATTGTACAATGTCTCAACTGGTGTGGCCACATCACCCATCATCACTGTTCTGAAACACTCCAAAGTATATCTCATACCAATGTTGATGGCCGAAGGTCACTTAAGTCGTGGAGGGAGGATCAGTTGCAGACAATCTGCTCCTAATGGCGGCTCAAACAAAATAGCCACAAACAGTAGAAATTTAAAGTCGTTCATAAAATGCCTTATCTCAGCATAAGATATGAAGACGAAAAAATATGAAAATAATGAAAATCATTGATACCCTCAATAAAGGTTGTCAGAGCTGGAACTGATAATGATGATAGAAAAAAACAACTTGTGTTCAATTCAATGAATCTTTTACACAAGATCAAACAAAGATCATCTTTGCTAATGAAGTAAAGTAAATTATAATGATCATATCTGTATTATATTTCTCTTAGTTTGTCTGTCTGTTCCACTTTTAATCAGAAACTAATCTGTTTAATGCATGGTTAGGGATTAATGGGATTAGTCACCACAATACTACATTTACTCACACTTTTTCTCAGAAACTACTGGGCTGATCTGACTGAAATTTTGTACAGACCTTTATGATAAGGTGCAGCGAACTAAGTATTGTAGTATCCGTTCGAGGCACAGTTAGGTATTAACATTTAATGCAAAAATGAGCACAGATTTTATCATATTCAACCATCAATTTGACATAAAGCACTCTTTCTGAGTAAATGTGTTATAACCTTTTCCTGCTTTTAATGGGCTAAAAAATCTAGTATGTTTATATATCTTTACATCCATGTTATCCACTGCCTAGAGTGTTCAATCGTGGGGATGCGAAATGTAAATTATTTGACTTTCTAACTAAATGATTCTTTCGAGCATACTGACTTTGCTATAGAAATTCTTGACAAAATTCACACAAAAAATGTTTGTGTGCAACGTGTTAGTTTCAGAGGAGGCAACATTCTACATATCAGGATGTATTAACACACTAAAAAAAGTATTCAGATCTAATGATCCGAGAATTCACTCATGGTGGTAGAGGACCAAAGAGATGTCTGCTGCAGTTTCTAGCATACCTTTCTTTTTTATTGAATCTGCCATTTCAACAAACAGGTACCTAAACATGTTCGAAAACTAATACCCTTGGTAAGGGAGTTTCAATCAAATATCTTAAGCCATCCATCAATTGATGGGGAAACAGTCATTAAGTTTTTTTTTCTCTGGGGCTAATTGTATAGGCAGCTTGCCAAATCTGCACATAATCCATGGTAATCCACTAACTGGAGCAGATATTACTTCAAATTGTCTATAAGATGAATCTAACCTGTCCGTTTAAATGTATGTATGTATGTATGTTTGTATGTCTGCCTGTAAATTTCGACAGAGGCGATGGATTTTCACAAGATCAGTATCATTTTGAAGCTCAACGTCTTAGACAACAAATATTGAAAAATCGGCCAAAAACATTAATTCCTTCACCCTCAACTGGGCAGTTTTCTACAAGGAGAGGTTGTTTTTTTGCAAGCCATTTTTGCAATTCATTATATCGGTTGGATTGACTTTGCCTAATTTTAATGTTCTGAACTTCCGGTCGTGTCATGGAGTAGCGGTAATACGTCAGATTTTCTTTCACTTTCTTTTCCGCCTTCGCATCACTGGTTCGAGCCTGTCTGCCTACTACCATTTTTTTTTCTTTTTTTTTTCTCAACACACACTTCCAACATCGGGCTGGTCATGAATATATGATCATCTATGAAGCCATTGAGAGAAAGACGTGGCTCCTTACCATGCACAGACGGTCATTCACATGGGAGACCTTAACTCGGAAAGGTAATAATATCCCTCTACAAACACTTTATCCCATAAAGCATATATGCCTTTTGGCTGTAAAACGTATGCGATCACCTATCAAGTGATGCTGTTCTCAGAACCTGATCTTTGACTGATGAGTGCAACTGGACTTACTGCTACTCTTGGAATAACAGGATTTTCGGTTTATTCCTTAACATCTGCGCTATGTTTCGTTTATGCCTATGTTTATTAATAGAGTAACTTTGGAAATGATGCTGTCCATTAGCACACATGGGCAGTCATTCAATACAGAGACGCTATGTTTTATGCAACACGTAGTGCTGGGGTGCATGGAGACCAGTCGAAGACACGCCTGGAGGCCAACTTAGAAATGTCCTACCCTTTTGCAAACCCTTTCTTATACATTTAAATGCATAATACTAAATGCTAATACTAAATAAACAATATTAAATATTTCTTAACACTTTACGCCAGTTTCATGGACTAAGTGCATTGCACATACAAAATTCAAACCAAGAAGGAAAGTCTGTTCTAATGTTGTTTTCATAATCAAAATTACCTCATCATACGTTTTTGTCAAAACTGTTTTGTCACAATATCTGCGTGTGTATGATTACTTGCCTTCAATTTGATTGATTTTTATTGGGAAATTTCAACGTTAATTATTTTGAACTAGGTGTTAATTTATAATGATTATTTAAGCATTTTACGGCACGGCTATATTTTGTGCAACACATTGTGCTCGGGTGTATGGAGGCCAACTTGGAGAGGTACTACCGTTTTGCAAATCCTTTATTTCAAAATATAGTTTTCTAACAAGATGGGGCTCCTTCACACTGGGGTTTATGTTCTTGAATGAAACCGTTTTTGAAATGTATTGAGAGAGAGATGGGACAACACATTGGTTTTCACATTCACTGAGTAATTAACTCTATTGACTTTTTTCTCTGGGGGTACGTCAAGTGCAAAGTGTGCTAAAGGTCGATTTATCTTCTAATATATAAAAAGCAAAGTGTGTGTGTGTATTTTGCAAAAACTTTTGACAGACTTGTCGGAACTTGACAAAATTGGTATCGTTTTAAAGCTCAGTCTCTTGGACGACAAATATCGAAAAATTGGCCAAAAGCATTAATTCCTTCACCTTTAACTGGACAGTTTTCTACAAGGAGGGGTCACTTTTTTCATCAATATTTTCGCAAGTCATCGTCTCCTTCGATTAACTAGCCTTAATTTTGACGCTCATGACTTCTGGTTTTGCCATGGATGCATCACCTAAGATGTTACTTTTTTTTTTCACCTTCTTTTCCTCCTTTGCATTACAAGTTCGAGTCTGCCTGCCTACTACCACTTTTTTCTATTTCTTTTTTTTTTTTTTTCTTGAAAACACCTCTCTCCACCCGGGCTGTCTACTGTTGTTTTGCCCCCCCCCCCTTCCACTACTACCACTCTTTTTTTTTTTTTTTAACACCTCTCTCCACCCGGGGTTCCTTACTACACCATCTTGATACACCTGGGCAACACTGCGTATCCCTGCTAGTCATTTATACAAACTGAAAGCAAGAATTACTGAAGCAATCCGATTCTGTGGCACTTGAGATACTTCAAAACTCATGTGAAATTAAATATCGTTTAGAAGTTCTTTGAGCAAATAGAGCCAATGACAAGATGTACTGAATTTTATATGCGAATCAAACATTTGTAGTGTTATACTAGTCGTATGCTAATAGTGTTCATATTAAATCTAATGTTTATAATCAGGATAAGACTTTGTATTTATTTTGTGTATACATTTAATGGTAATATGTACACACAGTGGCTTAGAAAGAAAATGGCCACTGAGTTCTTAGAATGCATCCAACCTGTCTTGTAAATGATGTTTATGGCAATAGTTTCTTGCAGACTGAAGCAATAACAATATTCCAATTTGTCATGAAGCTGTCTGACCATTATGAAATGACTTAATCGATTGCCAAGCGTTGATAAGTTGTGAAATCTGTAATTTACCACACACGTTGAATCGTTATTTGCAGTCAGTTGATGGTTGAGGAGGAAAATGTTACCTAAATGGATTTTGTCGCTCAATATGTAAAAACTTTTTTTTTTTTTTCAAGTGAAGCAAACTTTATAATTTATATGTGGAGTAAGGATTTCTTTCAGTTTTTACATTAAACTAGAACTTGGATGCCATTTTTATTTTATTATTTTTTTAGGCCGCTGACATGACAGGTGCTCGTCTGAACTCCAATCTCTGGTCCCCCCCCCTCGCCACTCTTTCACGAAAAACACCCGTCTAGCCGAATCCACTGTGAAAAATTTCCCCCACTCTTTATCTGTGCCTAAATCAAAACATGGATTCCATGAACAAAGCTTCTTTCTTAGAACTGCGCGCCTGTGGAACTCTGTTCCGTCTGCCTGCTTCCCACCTGACTACAACTTGGATGTGTTCAAGTCCAACATTAACAAATTTCTAATGAACCGCCCCCTTAAGTAAACACTTCATCAAATCTCCACACTAACGTAATGTACTTGCAATAACCCTTATCCCTGAGTGGCTTTCGGGCCTTGATAAGTGGTGACCACTGTCTAAAAAAAACAAAAAAAACCCTACATTTATTATTATGCTGACATTAACATTTGTTTCTCTAAGGGTTTTTTCCGATATACTTTAATCACCTGAAATACATATTAAAATATTCCTTAGTGTAAGGAGAAAGTTTTGTCAGAAAAAAATTCTAATAAGCTGTGATATATAAATACTTTTGCATGTCACTCGTATCTTTCTTAGCTCTCTGAGTTTTTCTTACCTTCTATGTTTATACAACAACTAACAAATATTTCCTAATATAGCATTTATAGGAAGAGTGGCATTTTTTTTTTTTCAGTGTCACCATCAAATTTCCATACATGTGTTTGTACACACTACAAACACATAGAAATCAGATGGCAAAATAATACTTCTATACAATAACTAGCAAACCAAGCGGCATTGCCTGGTCGTAAAATAGGCTTAAATATATTTTGAATTTGATGAATGCAAATTTCGTATTATTATAGAGCCAATTCTCTATTGATTATTACATTCTACCCAATATACAATAGTGATTTCAAAAGTTAAAAAATATATGACTTGGGTACCATCAGCTAGAATCGAAATCAAATTATATAGCTTATTTGTTACCATCTGAGCGAAGTCTATATGCAGCTCAAGGTCACTTGTCTGTGTGCCTAGTAAGAGGAGTTGCAGCCAAATATCTTTTTCTTTGGTTATATATTAATCTATGCTGAAGCAGTCTTTGTTTTTCTTTAATCTTTTACTTCTGTATACAAAAAAAAAAAACTGGCCCCAACTCTAATTAGGCCCCGTTTCTTAGTGTTTTGTCAGAATGAAATGAAACTCTGGTTATAACTAGTTTATTATATTCAAAACATCACATCAAAACACTAGGGTCTTTGGCCTTTTTTTCTCCGTTCTACAGCATATGTTCTAGATGGCCTCCATTTAGCTCCGTGCATTTCTTGAGGCGCAGCACGAAGTTGTCCATGACGTTCTTACGGACTGAATTGGTAATGGCTCTCATCTCCTCCCTGATGGCTTCCTTGAGTTCCGTGATGGTTCTGGGTATCCCTGTGTAGACTCTGTCCTTAAGATAGCCCCAAAGAAAAAAATCTGGGGGGCTTAGGTCCGGGCTATGGGGTGCCCACTCAAAATCAATCTTGAGACTGTTCACTCGGCCTCTGAAGTTCTCTTTCAGCCAATCTCGGGACAGGTTTGAGGTATGAGAACTTGCTCCGTCCTGCTGGAACCAGAACTTACTCATGAGCGACGGGTAGATGGTCTGGGACTCACTCTTGAAGGTTTTGAGGACCTCCACATACTGCTCCTTGGTGACTGTCACTGCTGCGCCAGATTCTTCAATGCAGATTGGTCCGATGATGCCTCTGACTGAGATTGCAGCCCACACCGTGCACTTAGGAGAGTGCAGGGGTTTGGTGGCTGGAGGACCCCCAGAAGACATTCGTCTTGGAGTTCGCCTTTTCATCAAGATGGAAGTGAGCTTCATCTGAGGTCGAAAGGAGGTTAAGGAAACTTGGTGTCTCCTTGATCTTCTCGAGCATCTTGACTGCCATAGCCCTCCTCTGCTTCTTGTCTGCAATGTCTGTATTCTGTATGGGTAAGCCATGATATCGTTCACCAGCACTCTCCTGCAAGTCTCACGGGACATACCGAGGAACTGACTTCGCTTACACACAGAGCGTTTCGGACTCTGCTGGAGAGACTCCCTCACTCTTTCGACCAGCTCGGCTGTTCGCTTCTTGGGATGTCTTGAGTTGCTTGGACGGTTCTCTCTGGCAGCGTTGAGGTTCTCCACGGTCCCATACTTCTCAAAGTGGTCCACCCAGTTCTGAATTCTGCTTTTGGATGGAGCCTTTTCACATTTGAACTGACGCATGAAACTGTCCTGGGTTTTCTTAAACGAGCCTGTCTTGTAGTAAAATTTAACACAGTGTATTCTTTGTCCCAGCTCCCACTGGGGTCTTGGTGTACTCACGGTCGTTGATTCTGCCATGTCCTGTAAAATAAGGGCAATCGGTGAATAAATAATGGAGATATCACATAAAGTGTACACAGGGCCCTTTTTTTTTTTTTCGGTCACTCTGTAATAACTAGCAGGGAAACCCGATGTTGGCTGGGATTGAATGATAAACAAATGTTTTGCACTCCCATATCTTATTGTCATCGAAATTGGTGAACTCACCCATTTTTCAATCAAGTTGATTGATTGCCTGCTCTAGTTGGGGACACATGCTTCCTCATGGTAACTTAATGCACAATACATTGTATTTTAGATTGCACTGTAGAGAACACTGTTGGTTTTATAAAATTTTGATATAATGGCTTGAATTAAAGGTTAAACTGCAAAAGTCAATTATCATGTTTCGGTACTGCTCTAAACAGAAACATTTATTTCAAACGCTCCCCTGTCATATCAAAGAACTTTTGATTTTATATACTTGGCCTTTCTGCTTGTGTGGTGATAAAACTTCTCAAATGCACTTGCTATGTTAGGCTGTATGAGGATATTAACTTTAGTCAAAATCGCTTGTTCCTTCTTTCATTGGATTTTTTCGATCATCGATACTTATTGAAGACATTCTGATAAAAACCTATCTAAGAACACTGCTGGGCACGTAAAGAACATTTGTGAAAAATTTCAAGAAAAATCGTTCCAGTCGTTTAAGAGTCCGTAGGAACAAACACACACACAGAGGAAAAATTCTTGTTATATAATAGATATGATGATTATAATGATAAAAAAATGTAAAGAAACATTATTTTTACGTATTCGAGAAGAATGTCTAAGGGATCTGTTATAGTTTATGAATTTTAAAATGAACCCAAAATGAAATAGTGTTTTTGACTCCAAAAAAGTACTCTAAAAATATTTGACACGCACACACACACATATATATATATATATATTTTACAATTTATATATGTAGTGAAAACATTTCTTGACTGTACATTATGCAACGATTCTTATTTGGTTTTAATTTTAACCGTAACATCAATCTATTCCAATTTTGAAAAATAAATGTAACCTTTTTTATTAAATTGAGATTTGAAATATTCGAACTATTATTTAGGTGCCAGTGATTGGACTGTGCTGGCAGATAGTTCTTGGTTACATGGTACAAATAATATATATATATATAAGTAGAAAAAGTCAAGATATTGTAAAATTAAATTTACAATATTTTATTTAAAATTGCAAACCTCAGGATTCCCCTTTCGATTGTTAACCAATGGTTCAATTCATCAAAGAGGGAAAATAATATTATTCCACCTGGGTATATTAGAACTCTAAGAAAGCAGTATTTATTATTAATGATAATATGGATGTCTAATTCTTTGTTTTGTGTGTGTGTATATATATATATATATATATATATATATATAATCAACATTACGTTTCAATGACGTTGATTGATTTACATGCACCAATAGTTTTCAAAAGTGCTCATTGCGTGTAGATAGAATTATATAAACATTGTGTTTATATAATTATATCTACACGCAATGAGCACTTTTGAAAACTATTGGTTTTTAGTTTACGTTAACAATATACTTGAACTTAATCACACACACACATATTAAAATATGGTTTCTTAGAAATGATGGGTATTTTTTGATAGTTTAAATCTTTTTTCCAATGTTTATCTAAATGCAAACATTTTTTTGTTTTTGCTTGGATTTCTTGTATATATATATATATATATATATATATATATATATATATATATACTAGCAAAAGTACCCGTCGTTGACTGGGTTCAGAAACAGTCTACAGAAAATGGACTCTGATTTATGAAAGTATGATAGGTCATGAAAAGGAAAGGTTGTAAAGAGATAGCTTCGAATTTGGGGGTATCAAATCCAAAGCAAAATATGATGAAAGTAAAAATAAAATATATAAACCCCATAATTTATTATACCATACCTGTTCACACTGAAACACTTATCACAATATTCTATATTAAAAAACCTTATTAAACTTTGTAACATATTTCCATTCTATGGCGGTCAGGCACGAACAAACACCCCATAATTTTATTATACCATATTTCTTCAAACTGAAACATAATTATCAAAGTATACTTATGCAGATAGATATGAAAAGTCTTTATTAAAGTTTGTGCCTATTTCCATTCTATGGAGGCCAGACCACACAATTTTATTATACCATCCCTATTTAAGTTAAAACATACTTATCAAAGTATTATTATGTACATCTATATCAAAAACACTTGTAAACGTTTTTTTTTAATTTTAAAATTTTTTATTTCCATACTTTGTGGACCAGGCGCGTACGCAGACCCTACAATCATCATTATGCCAGATCAAACATACCCATTCCTGTGTCTCGATAATCTTCTATCATATGTGATCAGTTTTCTATAATAGTCAACCATATAGGAGCCTATTCATGACCAGACGCGCACACAGACGTTCAGCTTTATATTAAAGAAGATATATGTATATATATGTAGATATAGATAGATAGATAGATAGATAGATAAAGCATTTTTGACCTTGATGTATTGCCATCAGGCGTGATTTTCATTGCATGTGTCCCTATTTATTTTCTCTTGGCGATACTAAACTTTGATCGCAGTCACAAAGCCAAAAAATTGTGTTGATCATATTAAGACTGGTAGAATTGTATCGATTAATAATGCTGAATTCTGGTTGAAAACATTTAAAACGGCACCACAAACTTTGTACTGTGTTTGATTACTAGTGAGTTAAATTGATCCGATTTACGTCAACTTGATAATTGGTGGCCTGAGACTGCAATTGCTTTCAGTAATAATTGTTTGTATCTTCTGTGAGTAATTTACACAAGTTACATCTATATTGCGTTCGTAAATGCCGCTTGGACCGAAAAGAGAACGAGTGATGCTAATCATACCTACACAGTTTTTTTTTTTTTTTTTTGAAAGACACATTTTCCAGTTGAGAACTTGAATGCCTACTAGACACTGTCCTCCGGTGTCTATGGTCTCTCTGTACTGGAGTTTGTCAGGAAAACCTTACATTAGGATATTTTTCTCTACAATTTAACCCTGACTAAATATTCAAAATCACATGGTATTCACGACCCAAATAAGATCTCCGTATGGTTAACCCTAGTTATTAGTGATAATTAGGGCTGTGACAACCGAATATTCTTTTCATTCTTTTGACTCGCGAGTATATATCCGATACAGTTAGACACAGTTAATCAATCGAGAACCACATCAGTCTATATAAAATCGTATAAGATATTAACGGATATATACTCAAGAGTCAAAACAATGGAAAGAATATTCTGTTGTCACAGCCCTAGTGATAATACTAGTTTTTTTTATGAGAAATGGTGCACCTTCTCCAAGTGATGTTACCTCAAGTAACAGCACGGAACTGGATACTCCACCAGACTAGATGAATTCTTCTTCTAGAATTCAATAAGACCAAGAGATGATAAGAAAAGTATTCTATAACTTATTTAAATGGTTAATTAAGGAAAACCATATTCCCAACTTCTTAACTATCTCGGTGTTTGAGAGGTTAAGGAGAACTTTAATGGAATATTTGAATAGTTCTGTATCTCAAATAGAGATCAAGTGTTTTCTCCAGGAAAGGGTCCCTTGATTTCTGAGAACTTAAACTGAATTAAAATGAAACAATATATATATATATATATATATATATATATATATATATATATATATATATATATATATATAGCAAAAATGGTAATTAGTAAAAACCTGAAGAAAGTGTTCAATCCTATTGCAGAGCAAATATGTTTATTTTTTATTACCGTTTTATCTGCTTAGTTACACATGTTTTAGTTACCGAATCATATCAACGATCCAGTAACTTCATCAGAATTTACAGAAAAACTATAAAGTCTGATGAAGTTACTGGATCATTGATACAATTCAGTAACTAAGCAGATAAAACGGTGGAGACATAATATATCCATTTTGAATTTGGAGACAAGAACGAGTGTCACAGGTAAAAAGACCTTTTTTTTTTTTACAGCATGAATAGGTTAGCCAAATTAATCTGGAGCTGGAAACTAGATCAAATATTCGGAACATTTTTTTTGTTCTTGTGATTAAGGAAGGTGGTGTTTGATCAAGGCTGTTGGGGAGCCATGATTTAATATACTGTTTTGTTTTTAAATCCCCAAGACAGTTTCATGGTAGACAACTGACGATCCCTGAAATAACGTTCAGACTATTGTGAATTCAAGAAAGCAAGTTCATGCAGTGATTACAGGTGATAAAATGACTTACTGGCTAAATAGTTTTCCAACAAATGATAAAAAATATAAAAATAAATGTTTTTTATATAGTTTTGAAGGTTAAAAAATTCCAACACATATATATATAAGTATTCTTTAAATGGAAACTTTTCGATAGAATAAAAAAACTCAACCTACAAGGGGAAAATATATTGATAATAGAAAAATATATACTGGTGTATGAAGTCCTACCTAACTAATATTCCTGGAGAACCAAGTGCAAAAGAGATTTAGACAATTGCACTTAAGGGAACAGCGAGGATGCTAAAAAGAGCTCTCGGTTGGTTTCAATAAAAAAGCGGGGCAATGTTGGCAGCTGGTTTGGCTGCCCCATACCCAGCATTACAATCTTCAAAGGAAAAAAAAAAAAAAAAAAAAAAGTGTATATAAATTTATTAATCAATTTGTAACAAATGAATACAATATAGTGTGTAGGTGTTATGAATGTTCTTTTTTGCCAGGCATTTTGAAGCCTGATGCGTCTGATCAGAACAAGGTAAACATGCGACATCTAGTAATGGGCATATTAGGGGATATTGCATAGGGTGTATACATTGGAAGGGAAGAGGGGATTATCTAGGGGATTATTAGATAATTATGGCTTTTTAAATCTGTTAGAGAGGGGCTTTAGTTTTATTGGGCAATACAGGATGGAATACGTTTAAGGGAGTAGTTACTATAAATTATGAGATTTCATTGACTAATTAATTAATCAATTAGGATCCAATGAGAGTTACATGTGTCGATCTATACAAGTAAAATAAAACATAAAAAGAAAATAAGCATGTGAAAGAATAAAAATATAGAGGATATGAAATGCCTCGTATAAAGAGCATTCATAATCCCTGCACACTATATTCTATTCCCTTGTTTCAAATTGATTGATAAATCTATACACCGGTATATAATTTTCTATTAGCAATATCTATCTATCTATAAAAGTGAACGTGTCTATGTATCTGTCTGTCTACATTTCCCTATGCAATAACTCTGTCAATTTTAAGTCTAGACTCAAAATTTGATATACAGGGTACTGAGATTTGGGAAAATCGATGTGATCGGTTTTCAGGCAGAAATTTGGCGATTAAGGGGTCAAAGTTCAACGATTTGACCTTTGAGAACTCTACCAAACTCCTCCGACAATTTTGGGTCTAAACACTTTAAATTTTAGATATAGGTTCCTTGGACATGGATCTAACTTAATAACTTGATTTAAGGCCAAAATAATAAATTTTAAGGGGTCATAATACTAATAGGGGTCAAAGTTAAAAAAAATTGACTGCTTTTTTTTTTTTTTGCTCAACATACACCTCCAAATACCCGGGCAATGCTGGGCACCCATGCTAGTATTATATATATATATATATATATATATATATATATATATATGCGGTGCCTTCAATAAGTTTTCAGACTTTTTTCGTATTGATAGTACGTACATGAAACTTTAGTCCTCTTCAAAGTAATCTCCTCCAGCTACAATGCACGTGTGCCATTCCATCAACTTCTGGAAGACTCCATAGAGGTCCTTTTGTGTGCACATGTCAGTGACCCTTGTTACAGCTTCTTTCATGTCCTGAATTCTCATAACAGCCTCTAAGGTTTTTCGTGATGTTAGGAAATAACCAAAAGTCACAAGGAGCAAGTCTCGACTATAGAGAGGGTGATGAACTGTCAGATAGTTTGTGATATTCTCAGCATTCTTGGGACAAACTTTGCACAAATCTTCCGCGAATACTTGTGTGGACAGTTCCCACACTGACATCAGACTGTGCACTTATTGTTTCTATAGACACATCACCAGTCCTTATCCATGAAATTCTTTATTTGGCCACTCAACACTGGTGTTCTGACTTCCTTACCCCTCCCACACCTCTCATCATCCGTCACAGACTCCCTGCCTTCCTTGAATCTCATATGCCACTCAAAAACTGACGCTCGACTCATACAAGATGGTCCAAAAGCAATCTGAAGCATTCCATACGTTTCTGTGGCATTTTTTCCAAGTTTAAAACAGAATTTTATTGCATATCTGCAGCTGTTCATAAAAATTGGCCAGTCAACTCATAAAATGTATAGCTATAACATACTGAATTTTCAAGAATCTTTGACAATTTTGAATGCATGTACAAAAAGTCTGGAAACTAAAGGCACCTCGTGTGTGTGTGTGTGTGTGTATATATACATGCACGCACACACTAATCAGAAGAAAAAGCACTTATTAATTTTAAAAGAGAATGAAGGCATATGGGCATATTTGTCATTTAATATGTAATATGTATGTGTGTATATATATATATATATATATATATATATATATATATATATATATATATAGCTGTATAAAGATCAAATTTATTTAACACTAACAGCTGCACTGCGTCGGCACACACAACACTGAGTCAAACACAAAATCGAGTACACTCAGCGTCAAGTACACTCAACATCATCTTACTATCAACGCTTACCCTGTGAACTCGGAGTATGGTTAATTCCCATATGCACAAAACAAAATCACTGAAGAAAAACAAAAAATACCCTAAGGGTAAGGATAATGAGTAAACATTTGATAAAATGATGGTTAAAATAATTACGAACTTGCCAGGATTCGAACCTGGAATCTTCTGATCCGTAGCCTGACGCGTCAATCATTGCGCCACAAGTCCTGTCCGTATGCCGAAAGATGTTACCGCGACTGTATACAGACAGTACTAAATTCCGTTGACATGGGCTGGTAACTTTTTCGACAATTGCACGAAACGGCCTAAAAACCCTTATTTCAGGCTTTTTGTGTGACTGCGTTGTTCGTAACAAACCATATATAGATAAGGACAATCTTGGGACTCACATCTTTCAGGGGAAAAAAAGAATTTTTCAATTCGGTGCATCCATTCAAAAGTTTTATTGATATATATACACACATAAATAAATAAATATTTAGAATTTTATTCATAGTATAGATGAAATTACAATGCAAAAAATGATAACCGGTTTCAACCCTTGTCAACAGAGCTGAATCAAGGTTAAGAATTTAAAAAATTTTATTTTATGCAAAGGGGATAAAAAGAGGGTGGAAACTCGTTACCCACCCCCCAAAGTTTTGTGAAATTATGAATAGCTATTAGTTATCAATTAATAAATCTTCCCCAAATGCCAGTTTCTTTGGAATATTTTAAAGGGGTTTTAGACAACATAATTTTGGTGCAACCTCCCATTTCAAAATTTCTGTATATCAAATTTACATTCAGCGTGATTCATAGTCATTACAACTCAATTGAATAAGATTCCCTGAATTATTTTTAAAACCATTCTGAAATTGAAATAAAATCTTTGCTTGTTTTTATAGCAAAAACGTCCATTTTTGTCATGAGACAAAAGAGAGAGAAACGGCCAGAGATCCTTGTCCGGAGTTGGTATGCAAGTCATACCTTAAAGAACATGGCAGTCAGTATCGTTCGCAGCCAAGATACTTTTGGTAAACCTTGTTTGTTTTTTGTTTTTTTCCAAAGTAGCACTTTTTTTTCTTCTTGTTAGAAATAGTGTTTTTCTCTTAGTAGTTATGGTTGCCTTGTTAGTTGTATGGCTGCTGTCTGCCTTGTAGTACTGCCTTGTTCTAGTTGAATGGTATCACTTTTGAGTCATTTCCATCTTAAAGGCGTGAGACATTGTCTTTGACTTTCCAAAGGTTATGAGAAATCTGCTCAAGTGTCTGTCACTCTTTCTTTACCCTTTGTACTTATAAAGTCACTTTGTAGATAGGATGTAGGTAAGGAATTTGATCTGACCTTCTTGGCTTTTTTTGTGTGCAATTTTAAGAAGCACTTTTTTTCTCATCAAAGCGAATTATGAAGTTTGTGTTAAGGGAATGATGTCATCAAGCCCCCCCCCCAACCACCTCCCTTTATTTTTATTAGAGCAAAAGAATAAAACAAATGGACTGAACTTTTAATTTCAGAAATGGAGTCTCATGGTGAAAAGATGTGACACAAGGGTTGACAAAATAGGATTGGAAAAAAAGCCAACACCTTAGAGGAAAAGTAATTTGTACTGCAGAAGAGATTCCCAGACATCGCCACCAGTATTCCCCAGTAGGGGCACATCATGCGCTTAGCAATAAACTAACCCCTTTCTCAAGAAAAGAAGGGAAAACCTGTGAGGGTGACCTTCTAGAACTGGACATTTGATTTGAATTGCATTTGCATAGCTGCAAAGATTGAACGAATGCATCTTACTTTAGATATTGTCCAAGTAGTTTGATAAGAGGCTCTGTTGGGTGGTCATGTTTATGGTTGAGATGGCAGTTTGTGGAGATTTGTCATGCATAAGTTTCAAAGAACATTTTCATCAGTAAATATGCAGATATGTGGCGTACATCGGTTCTCAGAAGATCACCAAAGTTAAGCAATGTTGAGCCTGTATTGTATTTTTTTTTTATGTAAAAACTGAAAGAAATCCTTACTCCACATTTGTTTATAAGGAAAGTTTGCTTGCTTTCAATTATCTTTAAAATGTTAATTTTGAACATTTTCATATCCAACCATCAATTGACTGTTACGGTTCAATGTGCATGATAAATTATAGATTCCACACTTCCAAGAATTGTTAACTGATGCTTGACAGATTGGAATATTTATATTTCTTCAGTATTTACAAGACATGTTAGACGCATATTATTTGGATTTATCAGACTACTGTTCTCATCTAGAGTGTCATTTTCACAACGTTTCGGTCGATCTAACCTCCTACCTTCTTCAGGTGTATTTTGTTGAACTTGAGAATGTCTCTGTCAAATGGAATTTAAAATGGAACCCTTTATTTACTTCACTGGGGTAGCATGCTTAATTGTACCTTTTTTTTTCTGTTGCCCACACCGAGGATTGAACCTTCAACCTTCAGGAGAATATCACTTTTACAATTGATTTTCTAAGTAGTCTAACCACTGTGCTTGCAGACAGTTCTAGTACAAATTTTGGGAGCCTTAAACCTATTTTTATTTCTTTTTTTTCTTTTTGAAAATATGACTATTACTAATTATTATTGCTATATATATATATATTGTATTTATTTCTTACTGTATATATTATCTGTTATAATTAAATTCCCATATCGTGTTAAATTCTATACTAGGTCTACTTAGTGATTGGTTATTCCCCAGTGAAAGCCGAAACCATTTTAATATTCTTGAAATTTTGTTTTTAACTTTTATAAAATGAGCTTTGTAAAAAACTGTTTTCATCATTTGAAAATTTCATGTTCTGAAAATTTTTTAAAAAATAACACCTTATATTAATAAAATGTTGTTTCTTTGAGTCTTCGTTCTCTCCACCATTCTTCTGTTTATGATTTTTACTTCGTCCCATAATGGTAGATTGTTTCCCTTTTTCCTCCAGACACGGTACACAGACTAGTACCTCTCCCATTTACCTATTCTTACATTTCGGTTGTTTTTCCGACTTCATCCAAAAAAAAAAAAAATCTTTTTTGAAATCAAAGTCGGTTGTCTGCCCTTGATTCCTTCATGATGCTGCTTTTTTCCTCTGCATTGACATGGAATAAAATTTGATGTTCTTGAATATATATATATATATATATATATATATATATATATATATATATAATATATATATATAAAGAACTACTTGATCAAATTACGTTACTTTTGGAATAGTTTATCTTTGTTCTGTAACTGGTACATACATCATACAAACCTTACCTTTCTGTATTTTCTTATTTTCTCTACTTTTAATTGGCGCCATAAGTGCCAATCTGAATAAGCACCTTTTTTTTTTTTTTTTCCTTTTTTTGTGGGAAGAATGTAAAAGCCAACTCTTAATGAACATTCGGATTGTGTGTCACAACCTCACACGTTGTCCGTTATTTACATCCATTTAAAAAAGAAAAATATTATTCTGACATTTTTTTAATTAGGGTTCCAATCATGAATTAATTTGCTTCCTTGGCTAATGCAGATTTAATCAAATTATCTCTACATATATAATTTTACGTGTGTGTGTGCGCGCGCGTGTGTGAGAGAGGTAAACGCCCAAACTAGTTAACCGATCTTTATGAGTTTTAGAACACAGCTTCTAGGCTTTTTGTTTTTTGTTACTTAGGAGTCACCACTTATCAAAGCCCAAAGGCCACTCAAGGATAAGGGTTAATGAATGTAAGGTGGTAGTGTAGTAATCGTTAATGGTGTACATTGGGTAGAATTTGATTATTTATGGAGACGGCTCAACAAGAACGTGTTTACATTTGATTTGAAGGCTCCCATGTTGTATTCAACGGGGAAGCAAGCCAGCGAAACAGTATTTCGCAAGCATGCAGTTCTGGGAAAGAAGCTAAGGATGGGTTTTTGTAATGTATGCTGTATTTAGGTCTTATGCAAAAGGAGGCTGGGAGCTCTTAATGTAAATTTAGATACTTCAGGTTTTGATGAAAATTTAATCATGGGTATTAGGCATCAATTAATTTGCCATATGTCAGTTTCTTTGGAGTGTTTTAAAGGCTTGTTCAGGGATATAATATAGGTACAATCTCTTGTCTAAAAATTCAAATATATCAAATTTTCATTGAATTTGATTCATAGTGGTTAGACATCAATGAAGCAAAATTTTACGAATTACAATTTTTAGAGGTTTAAAGTACAATTTTGGTCTTTTTATTTTTTCCCAATCGTTTAATGGATTTTGGTAAAAATTGCAGTTACCTTTTAAGATTGCTGTCTCCACTTCACTTCCGGTTTCTCCTTCGTTTTTAGAGAGGGAGGGCGACCTTCATTTACGTATTCTGTACTTTCACCTAATAATTTAATAAACAAAAGATACCTATTTTAATAGTTTTTCTGAATAACGTTATTTAGAAAAGCCCTACTTAACATAGGGAGGAGGGGGGGTCTTTCTTTACCTATTTTTTACTTTCATCTAACAATTTGATAGACAAAAGATTTTTTATGGTATCTTTTATTTATTTAATTGTTTGGTGAAATTACAGAATAGGCAAAGAGTTCTACGTGTTGTTGAGCACTATTATATAAATACAGTATGGATTCATAGGATTAACTCATGCGAATGAAACTCCATTTGAATTACTAATATATATATATATATATATATATATATATTTGTAGTCATCGACATACAGTACTGTTTCGTTGTATTACAACTCATCAGTGCTGCTAGACTAGTACCTCTTCCAAGCTGAGGATCGAACCAAGAACCATCATACTAATATATATATATATATATATATATATATATATATTAGTGCAATCAAAGGAGATGCAATGTTTACCTGATATAAGCAATGGTAAACTTCGATTTAATATAAATACCAAGTATTTATATTAGATATTTTTATGCTGTAACCAGCAAATTCTAGCATTTCTACAAATATAATCTCTTGATTTCTTTCTGATGATGAGAAGAATAGCGATAATAGCATTCTTTGCAACTCCGCGAAATAAAGACTTTGTAAATTGTTTTTTGGAGTATTCAGTTGAACAATAAATTTTGATTGTAAAGTTCAACTTAGTTTTAATTTCTTTTCTCTTATATATATATATATATATATATATATATATATATATATATATATGCATAAATAAAACCATAGAAAATTTATACTATACTAGCATGCTGCATGGCGTTGCCCGGTCGTAAAAAGTTTTTAAGCGATTAATTGGAATTCCTAGGCATTACAACATAAACCTAGTAATTATGAACTATTGAGTTCTAGTTCCCTTCAAATAAATGCTTACTTTGTTTCATAAGAGCAAGAGGCTAGAGCAATGACAAAGAAAAAAAAAAATAAATTAGTACATGATCCGAATCTGTGCTTCCGAAAGACGAACCGTTTCCTGGGAATGTCACTTTGACGATTTTTTCTAACAAATCTGATGGTCTTCCAACGAGGGCTTAATTTCTACAGAATAACTCATTTCCTTTGTGCTTTTCATTATTAACCAGTAGATATCCGTTGATTTCTGCAGACAAGAACTACCTGTAATCCATATGAAATGATTGAGTCCATAAATTATTTACACTCAGCTATTCCCGCTTGTCTTGCTCGGATGAATCATAAATGCTGTATTCTCAACTCACTTATGCTTGGTGTCAGAGGACATTGCCTGTTGTATGAGCGATTGATTCACTTGCTGACATCAGTTTTTATAAATCTGTACTTGTAACATCTGTTGGATCTCTGATGATCTAACAAAGCGTCCATGAATTCTGCATGAATGCAAATGCAAATATATTGCTGTGATTGGTCAGAAAAGAATAAAAAAAGATGTTTTTTTTTTTTTTAGCTGCATCTATTCAAATGTACGGCATAGTTATGTTGACACACCGGTTCCTGTTAGATCACTGAAGTTAAGCAACACTAAACCTGGTCAGTACTAAAATGGGTGACCATTTGGAAATTCCAGGTTTTTCTCTCCACTTATCTCGGCATTGTTTCCAGTCGTCCTGGACTCTCCTTGCTACTGGACTTGAGCAGTGCCAATTCAAGAGAGGTGTGGTTGGAGATTGCGCAACCCTTGCCTCACAATTACAAACACAGCTACCCTTACAGAGGATATACATTGTTTCTTGAATGGAGGCATTGATTCAAATGCTATTTCGAAATGGTATTTTGTTCAGTCTGTTACATTCAAGTTTGAAATAACATTTTGTCAGTCTGTCATGTTCAAGCTTGAAATAGCCCCCCCACCCCCCGTCTTTTATCTTTAAGTTGGAAATAGTATTTTCATCAGTTTGTCATGATCAGATTTGAAGTAACATTTTTGGTGGTCTGTTGATCACGAGTTTGAAATTGTCTATCTTTTGGTTTGCCGCGCTCAAATTAAAAATAACTATTTTCATCAGTCTGTCACATTTGAATTTTTAATAAGATTTTGGTCGATCCCACATGCATCCTAAGAATCTCGGTTCCAGTCATCTCGTTACCATCTTTTTACTTTATGTTCTTGTGAACACAGATGGACGTTTTTAATTGCTCCTGACTCAACTGAAAACCCGAAACGATAATGAAAGCCTCATCCTTACCTCTGCCTGTACAAGCTCCTCTCTATCCATCAGGAAATATCGAAGCCTTTCTCCCACGTGTGTGTGTCTGTAAATAGAGGGCAGGTGATGGGAGGCCACTTGCAATGGATACAGCGACGATGAAGAATAAGTTGTGCAACTTATGCAAGTGTCTGGGCACAGTGAACATGCGCTGAGTCATTCGCAGCATGGATGCATTTTCTTAATGTTTACTCTGTTGTTTCCCTGACGTGTCACACTGACTCGATTGCCTGATTTAACCACGCCTACAAACATTGGAAGCAATTCATTTAAAAAAATTTTTTTCTTTAATTCAAGATAAAAATAAAATTAGTTTGTATATACACACACACACACACACACACACACACACACACACACACACACACACAAATGCTCTCCTTAAAGGTGGAGCACTTTGATGGATGAAATTATGCTTTTAATAAAAATAATCTAGTACTTTTGCTTATCAGTATCGTTAAAGAAAATATAAACAAATATAATTTTGTCCATTTTGAGCAATGTTTCAAATTTTGCTGTAAAGTCACACTATACATCAAAATAACGATCTGTGGATATCACCTTTATAATCGAGCACCTTATTGGGGTTCTCTCTTACAAATCTTACACAGGTGTGTGTGTGTGTGTGTGTAGCTCATTTTACAGTATGAATAATCATGTATGCAAATTTGATTTTATAAGCAAAGAAAGGGAGGCTTAATCTTGAAATAACTGATAATAATAAAAAAGAAATAAATAAAGCGTGTATGCAAATTAAATTTTTATGAGCAAAGATTAATTTGATCCTTTTTTTTGTTGATAGCTCTATCATTTAGATAAGTGAATTTGAATACAACGGCGCCGTTCACATACTGCTACTAATAAAATCAACATTATATATATATATATATATATATATATATATATATATATATATATATAAAAGTGAAAATGTCTGTGTGTACGTCTCTGTGTGTACATTTCCCTACCAAATAACTCTCTCAATTTTCAGTCTACAGACTCGAGATTTGACATAAGGGGATTTGACATTTGGGAAAATCTTTTTAATCGGTGTTTGGACAGAAATTTGGCTGTCAAGAGGTCAAAGTTCAACGATTTGACCCTTGAAAACTCTACCAAACCCCTCTGCCAATTTTGGGTCGAAAGGCTTGAAATTTTAAATGTAGGTTACTTGGACATGAATTAAACTTTTTAATTTGATTTGAGCCCCAAAAAATAAATGTTAAGGGGTCAAAATTAGGGTTAAAGTTTTTAAAAAATTTACCTCTGCAGTCTTTACGAAATTACTCAGACAATTTTTAGTCTAAACATTTGACTTCTTACATAAAGTGTATTCACACATAGGGTAAGTTATGAACAGTACATAGGGCCCGAGCAAAGTCGGGCTGAACTGCTAGTGTATATATATATATATATATATATATATATATATATAATGGCATTTTTGATTTGAGGATTGTTAATTTTCTTATTTGGATTACTGTTGTTAGCAACGTTTTAGCCGATGTAACCTCCAACCTTATTCTGATGCATTTCTTTGAACTTGTGAATCTTAATGTCATACTCCGAAATCTAAATAGAATTTCAAACTGAGCATTTTATTTAATCTACGAGAGTAGATTGTTCTTGTTCCATCAGCCATGACCGAGTAAAATATTTATGTCATTCTTAGTTATTATTGTCTGTATCTCGGCATTGTAGGAATTCAATATTCATTTGAGTGGATTATTTTCAACCTATCTCTTCAAAGATATGAAGAAACAAAAGATGAATAAGGAAATGGATTTATTTGGAATTTTCTTCTATTCTTCTTCCAAGAGAGTCCAACAACCAGGTGGAGAGGAAATGATCCAGACCGAATTGTCAGCAACTTCGACTCTGATAGACAAACAACATCCAACGCCCCCCCCCCCCGTCCCATTGTGGTTGTATCTAGCGTAAATAAAACTGTCTTTTTGAAGTCTTTGATATGCAGGAGATTAATTGAATAAGACTTGCACATGTCAACAACCCAAAGGATGATGGATGAAAAAGATGGTTTCTTTTTATTGTTGACAAGATGCTCAGCATCTTTGTTGACAGAAGTCTGTTATGGCCGCCTAAGAATGGCATTGCAGCAATTTCTATTTTTGTGCCCCCTCTCCCACTCACCCACCCACCCGTCTTTGGCGTGTTAGGCATATCGGTAAAGTTAGAGGATTGGGTTGAATATGTTTTTTTACTCAAAACGAAGGTAAACACAATAAAATAGAAAACAAGAACCCCATGGGAGTTGCTACTTATGAAGGCCTAAAAGCCACCTGAGGATAAGAGTTAATGAGTGTAAAGTGGTTGGTGACCATAATGATTGGTAATTATGGAAATTAAGTAGAATTTGATTATTTAAAAGAATGGCTTAACAAAAACTTGTTTATGTTGGATTTGAAAATGACCCTATTGTAATCAGCTGGAAAGCAGACCTGCAGTATAGTGTTCCACAAGCGGACAGTTTTAAGAAAGAAACTTTGTTCATTGAATTTGTGATTAGTTTTAGACACAGATAGAAAGTAAGGAAAATTGGTGACAGTGGTTGCAGCTAGATGAGTGTTTGTTGTGAATGTTTTGCAGGTAAGGATCAGAGATTGTTTATTTGAGCACTTGCCATGAAAATAATGATAAAGCAAAAATATACAACATATATAAAATACTTATCAAATTATTTCATACAAATGTTTTTATGTTGATGGCATTTATCTAGAGGGACAAAACCCAAGTTGTTGTGTTTTTTTTTTTTTTTAACAAATTAAAATCTATTAAAATCTATTAAAATCTATTAAAATCCATTATTCTTGAGCAACTTTTTTTTTTCCTCCCGAAAGATAAAAGCTTGAATTTTATCATATGAAAAGCGGATAATATAAAACTTTTTCTATTTTTAATAGAATTTTAAATTTTCAAAAAAAAAAAAAAAAAGAATACCATTCACCGCCAATTTTCTTATTAATAGATAAACAATTAAATATGAAAAAAAAGTTTTTTGAATCAATTAATTTTTTTTTTGTCTAAATAAGATTTAGTATGACTTGCTATAAGAATATGCAAAAATATTATAACATAAGTACCTGAATTTCAAATAATTTCATCTTTTATCTCAATATGTAGTAATCCCGTGTCAAAATTCAAAAATCCAAAATTTAACGTTTCTTTCTTAAGAAACTACGGAAGGCTTTACAAGACAAGATAAATCATGATTTGTAATTTTGGAAATGGGGCAGGCAACAACTGTTTGTAAATACAGAGCAACTCTTTTAGCACATATAGTTGACCATGGGTGAATTGATATCAAGTAACAAGAAATGGCTGGAAAAAATTATTGTATTTTTAGCAAAATACATAGTTATTTATCGATTCTTCAATGCATTTCCTATTTAATGGTATATTAGCAATATCGAGGTCACTAAAAGAAAATTATTAATATATTTTTCCAAGATTTAAAAGTAATGGTTTTTTCGTAAAAATAAGGAAAATATATAATTTGTTTGCTAATCTGAAAGATATTTATTTATTTATTTATTTTCTACAAAGGGGTCACCACTTATCAAGGCCCGGAGGCCACTCGAGGATAAGGGTTATTGAGTGTACAGTAGTTAATGGGATAATTTCTTAGTAATCGTTAGTAGTAAAAATTTGGTAAATTGGATTACTTAATGGGACGGTTCATCAAGAATTTGTTTACGTTGGACTTGAAGACAGCTAAATTATAGTCAGCTGGAAAACAAACTAACAGAAGAGAATTCCACAGGCTTGCAGTTCTGAGAAAGAAGCTTTGTTCATGGAATCTACATTTCGGTTTAGGCACAGATAAAGAGTGGGGAAAATTATTGACCCTGGTTTCAGCTAGACGGGTATTTTTCGTGAAAGTTTGGTGAGGGGGGGGGCCATAGATTGGAGCTCAGATGACCACTTGCCATGGAAATAATGATAAAAGCAGAGACAACCTCGCAACGTCTCTTCTGTGGGAAAGAGGTTGCAGGGAAGAGGAGGGCTTCCTCCATTAAGCTACAAAGTCTATTTTGTCAAGGCAGGATAAGCTGCGTCTAGCAGCTCCTGCCCAGATGTGGCAAACAGTACTCCATCATTGGACGTACTCAGCTCTTATATAGATAGAGAATTGCATCAGGAGTGAGATATCTACTGGAGCGATGGAAGGATCCCACCATTTTTCTAGCGACCTTGGCAACAGATTTGATGTATGTGTTCCATTTCAGATGAGGAGTCAAGGTCAAGCCCAGAAGCTTGTCAAAACATGAAGCCTCCCCAAGACAAAAGCCATTCATTTCAATTTATGCCAGATGGGGATCAGAGCGTTGATGATGTAAAGATAGAAGCTTATAACATATTCAACGAATTTCACACATCAAAACACAAAAGATGAAAAATAAAGCACATTCAAAATTCGTATTTTCAACCTTAAAATCTGATACGTGCGTTATTGTTTTTTTTTTCTTGTTTTATTTGTTTGTTTTATTTACAATCCTCACCCTCCCCACAATGTAATATATTTTGCTCAGTTTCGGCTGATTATTTTAAACATATTTGTACACACAAATAAAGAAGGAGGGGTTGTAAGCAAAAAGAATATATATATATATATATATATATATATATATATATATATATATATATATATATATATATCAATTATGAAAAAAAAAAATAGATAAAGCACCATTTTAAAGTTAGTTCTTCATTTAATAATCAGTAAAAATTTCGTATTGATTGGATAATTACTTGATTTTTGGTAGATTTTTAAAGAGAGACTCCGTCAAAAAATACTTCCGTTTTACACTTATTGATAATTTACCAATTTCACCTTCAAACTGTGAACAAGCAACTGTTCGAAGGCAAAATTGATACATCAGCAATAAGTGTCGATAGATCAGTACAAAACGATTTGAATGACGTACTCCTATACATAAGCATCTTATTTGTCAGGGTTCTACAGACAAATTTATCTTTAGTTGACCTTTGACAACTAAATATCTTCATTTACTAGTCAAATAGAAAGGTTATTAACCAAACCCATGTGATTTTTAGAATATGACATCTTTGTTCCGTGACGAGTACGTACATCATAAGGATTTTTCTTCATTATTATTTTTTTTAAATATGTGTAATTGTAAATAATCACCGAATTTTATGTTGAGATTTTAAAATCTAAACATTCAAATTTCTCCAAATGTTTTTTAAACAGCTATCATTCAAAAAAAAAAAAAAAAAAAAAAGTATATTATTTTAATAAATTTTTATAGTTTAAATAATTTGACATGGCTTGTTTTATTTAAACAACAACAACAAAGTTGAAAATACATTTTTCACTCAGTAATAAGCTTTGGAAGATTGTCCGGGGTGGGGATGGGGGCAAAAAAAAAAAAAAAAAAACAATAAAAAAAAAAAAAAAAAAAAAAAAAAGAGTATATTATTTTAATAAACTTTTATAGTTTAAATAATTTGACATGGCTTGTTTTATTTAAACAACAACAGTAAAGTTGAAAATACATTTTTCACTCAGTAATAAGCTTTGGAAGATTGTCCGGGTTGGGGATGGGGGCAAAAAAAAAAAAAAAAGAAAAAAAAAGAACAATCTCCAAAGGATAAGCGCTTTGTTATTTCTAGTTGCCACTTGAAAAAAAAAATCACTCGCAAATGCAAGCGTTTCATTCGGAACGTAAAGCCCTGTATTTAATATATAAGTTAGCCATCTATAGACAGCTGAGCTGTTTTATCTTTTTAAAAATTCATCAGCGAATGCATCGACACAGATATCCGAACATCAGTCACTACCGATTGTAGCACTGCAACGAAAGAAAAGTTAGATCATTAAATTAATTAAAGTGACATTTAAATTCGACTCAACTAATCTTATCTCTTTTTGTTTCACTTAAGATCTGCATGGTAATGAGTGCGGCTGTGACAACAGCATATTCTTTTCATTGTTTTAACTCTTGAGTATATATCCGTTAATATCTTATGTTTTTATATAAACGGATGTGGTTCTCAATTGATTGTGTCTGTGTCGGATATATACCCGAGAGTCAAAAGAATGAAAAGAATATTCTGTTGTTACAGCCCTAGTAATGAATATTATTTCATTGTAATAACAGGCTATTTTTATTTGACAAATAAAAACAGATTCAATGTAAGAATTTTTTTTTTTTTTTCAGTGATGAAACGATTCAAAATTTTTTTCCTGATTTCAATACAATTATCGATTCTGTTCTAAATTCCTGACCACAATACAGTTACTGATTCCAATTCCTTAAAAATCTCTAAATATTGAGTTGTAGAATTGGGGGTGGGGGTCACCGTAGAAAAAAAGTGTACGTATATTTTCACAAACATGAGAAATACATTTGTGAGGAGAGGTGATCTATTGATTTTAGTTTTACCGATAGTTTTAAATAATTAAATATTCATCATTTGTTATATTAATATTAACAAATGAAAATTAAGCTTTCAATAAAACAAATAAACAATTCAAAGTATCATTTTTTGGAATCGGAAAATAGGTTCATATTTTTCCGATACCTTAAAAAATCCTAATTTTTTCGATTCCTGATTAATCGTCCCAACACTAATACACACACACACACACACACACTGGATTTTTCAGCACGTTAAAAATGGGATAAAGTTATAGCATGTTGACGTAGAATGAGTTCTTTATGCCAAATTGATGATTAAAAATGGTTAAATTAAATAGAAATTTTTTTTTGTAGGAGCAGGAATTACCATAAAACCCATATAATATGTGTATATATTTTCACAAATATAGAAATGAACTTGTGGGGTAAGTTAGTTTTACGGATAGTTTAAAAACAATATTTCTTTTTTTTTTTTAATACTACCAATTGAAAATTTAAGTACTAAATAAAAACTAACAAACAAAACACAATTAAAATATTTTTTTGTCATTGAAAATAGGCTATAAAATTTCCCCCAACACTAGTCTTTTATGCATATGTCATGCACAGATGGACTGTTTTATCACATCTTTTCTCTCTAGCTAGACAAGCGAGCGACTCAAAGCGTCTAGACGAAAGCTGTCACTTCTATCAACTTCGTTATTATTCGTCACCTGCTGAGAGTAAGCAAAATCTCAATGTCAAACATTGTCAATTGCCTGAGATCTGCATTTTTTCACACAAAGATCAATGCATCAGGAGTGGGTAGCAGTTGACAGTTTATTTGAAATGAATTCCGAAACCACTGAACCTATTTCTCCAAAATTTTAGATAGATTCTCTGCATAACAGCAGGTGATTTTATATATGTGTGTGTGTGTGTGTGTGTGTGTGTGCAGTCAGCACCAACCCTATTCAGGGTTTAACCGGCTGCCTCCGAAGGAGGAAGTTTCATGGGAGTATGAAATACACAAGCGGTCCCCAGTCGCATGTATATCCCCGTTAGGGGAAATGACGACGTTGGGTTTTTGCAACTTTTTTGCAGGGAGGTGCCGATGTCCTCCTACATAAAGCACCTGGAATTCCCAAATTGGTCACCCATTTTAGTTATGACCATGCTCAACGTTGCTTAACTTCGGTGATCTCATGGAAACCAGTGTGTCAACGTGATTATGCCGTACAAATATTATATATAAAACTATAATATTATTTGAATAAACCCAATCTTAAAGTCACCTTTAATTTCATAGGTTAGGACCTTACCACAAGGCCACTAGCAATTTCATATATATATATATATATATATATATATATATATTACTCTAGTTCTCTCTTCATCTGTTCCACGTTTTCTATGAAACTACTAGGCCTATCTGGCTGACATTTTGTGTAGACTTTTATTATGATAGGGTGCAGTGAACAAAGTATTATGGTATCCATTGAATGCACAAATCAGGATTAGTATTTAATACAAAAATGATCACAAATTTAACCATATTCAACCATCAATTTTGCATAAAGCACCCAACCTAACGACGGCTATAACTTTCGGTTGTTTTTAAAGGGTTAAAAAGTCTAGTGAGTTATATATATATATGTATATTTTGTTGAATTTTTTATAACAGTATTCTGGGTTATGTGTTAGAATCGGATATCCAGAAACATTAAAGATAGCATTTTATTTAAACACATAAAAAGTAATAAAAATATGTTAATAGGGAGTTTAGAGCTAGGAGTAAAAATGCACTTGGGTCTATACGTATTTCCAGGCTATACCGAGTGTGCTTGTACTAGCCTCTCTTTCTCCCTCCCTCTATATCTCTCATATATCTATATGTGTGTGTTTATGTAATATTCTTTTCATCAATATGTGATTTGATGGGTATAGCAGAAGTGATTCCTGCAAATCTTAACACAAAACTCTATTGTATAAATAACTGCGTTCTTAAACAACAAAAACATTTCTATGGCAAAAATCGGAATATGCATTCTTCACGAATGTTGATGTGGTTGATTTCAAATTTGCAAGCAGGCTTATTGGTGCGTCTAAGAGTTTATCCGTCTGCCAATCCTTCAGACTTATAACATTGAAATAGCAGTTTCAAATGCATCCGCCTATCTCTATTAGAGGCTCTGTCCGCCCATCAGGTTGTTATGCTTAAGTTTGAAATAGAAATAGCATTTTCAAACGTGCCTATTTGTGTACATCATATTACACCATTTAAATTTTTTTTTTTTTTGCTTCTTTTTACAAAGGAATTGTTTATTAAGACCCCGAAGACCACTCGCAGATAAGGGTTAATGAATGTTTGGTAGACTGAAAAACCACCATGATACTTGGTAATGGTGGAACTTGAGTGAAGTTGGATTATTTAAGAGAACGGCTTAGAACTTATTTACTTTAGATTTGAAATCAACCGTGTTATAATCTGCTGGGGAGCAACCTCGCGGTATTGTGTTCCACAGATGGACAGTTCTAAGAAAGAAACTTTGCTCATGGAATTTTCTTTTAGTTTTAGACAGTGATAGAGATTAAATGAAATTGGCAATTGTCCTAGCTAGACGAGTATTTGTTGTGTATGTTTTGCAGTGGGAGGGGGGGAGGAGCATAAATTGAAGCTCAATCGAGCACCGATCATGAAAATAATTTTGAGCAGAGATAGACTCACTATTTTTTGAATCACATCTTTTGTGTTGACAGGTACATGTATTCATGTACATTGATGATTTCTGTTCCGAAAATTAAATTCAGTTCTGACATGATAAAAAAAAAAAAATAGGAATCGTGTTGTAATTTCGTTTACTAATGGGTGTATGAACTGTTATACCCACCCAGATTATCATAATGAACCCAGATTATATTTGGCTGCTGAGAAACCCACTCCGATGCTAATATCTATAAAATAGGTATATTTAAAAAGATAATCACAGAAACACATCAGAGAAAGTTGTGTGTGAGAAAGGCGCTAGGAGTAAAATTGCACTTAAATCTATACGTATTTCTAGGCCATACCGAGTGTGCCTGTACTAGCCTCTTTCTCATATATATATATATATATATATATATATATATATATATATATATATGTGTATATATGTGTGTGTGTGTGTGGTGTGTAACATACTTTTCATGAATATTTGATTTGATGTATGTAGCAGAAGTGGTTCCTGTAAATTTTAACACAAACTCTATTGTCTGAGCCGCGATCGTCTTGTGGTTGCGATCCTCTTAACTTAAGATGAAATGTACTCGTGCATGGAAACCTAATGGAGATTTGTTAGTGTTCAAAGGTTTTATTTAGAGAAGATCTCTCTTTGAGAGACCGCATAAATTATTTCTACTTGAAGATTGAGAAGCACAGAGGGCATCATCAGGGTGATATTTGTTGAGTTTCTCTCTCTACATTTTCAGAACACGTGTCATCTCTCGCACTTTCTGAGTCTGACTGCTTAGAAACTCTGTGGTGTCTCCAAATATGTGGTAATTCCTATCTAATCCAGTGATTCCCAATTTTTTTTTTTTTTTACATGGCGGCACACTATTGAGTTATTTTAAATTTTCATGGCGCACCTATCAAAAAAAAAAGAAATAAATAAATAAAAATAATTTATACTAATAAAACCTTTTTACAAATAACAAATAAAAAAAAAACAAAGAAGATTATATGGCGAACTTTTATTTGAATAAATAAATATATTCAATATCCGGTATAGAATAATAATGGTGACTGTCAGTGGAACAGTTGTCTGGTGTTTTCTTAACTACTGCTGCAATGTGTGGGCGGATGTGAGAGGAACACACTCTTAATTCATCTCTATATAAATAAAATGAACTCATTTTTTCCCTTCTGATTTTGACCTTAATAGGATTAAAAATCAAGATATTTCATGCAAATATAATATGCACAAACGGCAGAACAATATCTGAGGTGTGTTATAGGCTTATTATTTCTCAAATTCCTCGATAATCTTAGATTTCCATACTTTTTCTGCTGAGAAGTCACGGCCAAAATCGGTTAAGATCAATGGAAGTGGTAAAATATTTTCTCTCTAATAAATTCCTCCTCCCCCTGCCACCACTTAACACCGTTTGGGGATCGTTCACAAGGAACAGTTGAGAAGAGAACACCGGTTTGGCTTCGTAGTTCTTTCATGTGAAGTTATTTAAAATCACTAAACTAAGCTGCAGTGCTCTGTGGCGTAGTGGTTAGCGTGCTGGACAATTCACATTATATTTTCACGTTCGCGCCGACCTACCGTAGTCTTTTTTTTTTTTTTTTCCTAAACAACTGGAATGGACTTTTCTTGGTGGCCGAACTGTTAACGTTGCATGTTTTTTTTTTTTTTTTTTTTCACACTTTATTTTCCTACTTTTACTCATGACTCCGGGTTTGATCCTTCCTACTTACCAACCATAACATTTTTTAACCCCCCACCCCATCCCGGAAACAAACACTCGGGCAACGCCGGGTACCCCCGCTAGTCTTCAATATTATTAAGTCTTTCACGTTTTGTTTTATTTTATTTAATTTTGCTAAGAAAATCTTGGTTCACATCGGTACGAAGTTGAGAATTGCAGGTTTTGATGTCTAGTTGTACGTTTGAGACGGCAATCATTCGAAAAGACTTGTTAATTCTTCCTCTTCACATAAGGCCCTGTCGGTGGGGCATTAGAATACGCCCACTGCTCCCCTGCAGAGGGTAAAAGTCCCTCAATGGGGGTCCTGGATATGACCTTAAACTATATCCAGTGGTGAGGCCCCAGCTTGTGGGCTTTGGGAGTGTGGAGCCACCCTTTAATTACCATTGCTCCCAGGTCCACTCTGACCCAGAGTGGTAGTACCTGTTAGGGTCCCAACTATGGGTTAAATAGAAACCGACGTGAAAACAACAAATATATTCTATTAAAAAATTTTTTTCTAAATCTTTGGATTCGACATTAAATAACCCGAAAAGGGTTGATATGCCGTAAAACAAAAACAACCAACCAATCCTCTTCACATAATTCAAAATTGGAATGACTGATAACTGATAAATCAAGTCATGTCGTCATGATTAAGAAACTAAGTGTCTTTATTAAACAAAATGAAATTAAATGGCTTCTATCTATTATCTCTTTGTGGCGCACCAGTAATCATTCCGCCGCACACTAATTGGGAATCACTGTTTTAATCATTCTACACCTGCAGTTCTAGTGCGTTTTGTCTAAGGAGCTGACTTTAGAACCCTTGGCTCAATCATGCTAGTTACACTCGATTTATTTTCGTTTGCCACGAGGTTATCCTGAAATGTACTCTATGTACCTATTTACTATGCCTCCCCATTAAAATTCACATTTGCTATGCATCCCCATTAAAATTCACACTAGTTAACATTAACAATCTCTTCCATCTTTCCTGCCCTTTGCCATACTTTCCATATCGATGACCAAGTAGCTAAATGAGCCAGTGGTTAAGCAGCCCGTCTTCATAATATCTGGAATTACGAAAATTAAGATTAAGAAAAATTAACCCCCAACATGATAATAATAAAAAGCACATGAACTATTCTGTGCAGATTTATTGCCTTATTGTTGCAGTAAGACGTGACACAAGGAGGTCTTTTAAAAATTGCCTGGGCACCTCCATCGGCATTACCTTGTAAAGGCGCTTCAGGCAGTAATCAATAAACTTACTCTACCCAAAAGGCAGGAGGCAATGGCCTGAGGGGGTGGACCTCCTAGGACTACCTAGAACGAATACCCCAGTCTGACATATGCAAGATCATCCCCTACTTGAAAATTGCCCTGACAGGCTGTGTTGGGCACGAATCCTCGACTGATATGAATACAACCTACTTAGACTGTGTCGGACAAGTATTGTATACTTTAGAGTTGCACTGTATACAAAACAAAATGTATTTTTCTTCGGACTTATTTTCAATGCACTCGTTTACTGCAAATCTTCACAAGATTTGAAATGAAAATGCCCTTGACACTCCTCCATGAGCAGAGAGATGTCACTGACCCTTCGTTATCGTTTTAAAAGTGTGTAACGGGAGAAATGTGTTAAGGGATGAGTGACTTCTTCCGGGTATTTTTTTTTTTTTTTTTTTTTTTTTGTGCAGTTGGATTTGGAGTGGAATTCGCTATTCCCTGATGAGCAACCCCTTATAAAAATGCTTGGGTGCGCCAGTGTGAATTATGGGAGTAATTTCATTTTTTTTTTTTTTCCTTCACACATCCTGTAAGCACGCGCAGTAAGCTTTAACAATGTCTGTTTCTCTCATTTCAAAAGAGGGGGGGGGGCGGTAGTTTACAAACGCAACATGCAAACAGACGACGGAGACAAGACGACAGGGAAGACGCCTGGAAGTTTTGCTGGTGCGATCAGATCATTGGAAAAAAAGAAAAGAAAAAGTGGATCATGTGTACGTGATGGAAAAGGATGGGGACGCTAGACCAATTATGATTTGTACTCTCTTCCTGGTGCGGGGGGGGGGGGCTCAGGGGGCACACTCCTCTTTAAACGGAGAAAAAGGGCAATTTTATTTTAGCCAAGGTGTGCCGAACGTGATAGTTGTTTATTTTTAGAATTTTATGATTAATTCAGTCGCTCTTATTGTTCCGTTTTCTGTTGTAATCGCTCGACGGATCAGCCGTTTATTATTTTTTTATTATTTCAAGAATGTGGATTCAAATGTGTCACCTTTTTTCTCTTTCACATTTGACAATATAGATTGGTTGATCTAAAATCATCCCCGCCCCCTCTCATACATCGGGACATCAATTACTAGCTGTGTCTACTCGGAGTTGCACGGGAATCTTTCAGGCAAATTTTTACTTTCTTTCCATAGTGACGGTCACCGTTAGAATGACGACTTTAAAAGGTTTTCACGTATGTTGAAAACGAATATTGTATTTAAATTTGGCGCAGACGAGTAGTTTTCCGGATATTAAGCAATGTAAAAAACGGCCACCAGTGATAACACAAGAAATTATATTGCTTAATATCCGGAAAATCTAATCACATTGCTTAATATCCGCCAAATTCAAATGCGATATTCGTTTTCAGCATACCCGAAAACATTGAAAAGTCATTTTAATGGTGATTATTAAGGTGGAAAGAAAGTAAAAATTTACCAATTAAAAAAAAAATTGTTTCGATTTTTTATTGTTTTTTTTTGGATGTGTAATAAGTCTGTTCAACTTAATTTTTGAAAAAAAAAAAAAAAAAAAAAAAGATTTAAAAAATACAGGAACATCTTTATAAGGCACGTACCCGTCACGAAACTAAGATGTATTTTCAAAATTCGCGTAAATTGATCAAATACAGTGCAATGCAACCCGGATATAAGAGGCTTCTCTTATATCCGGGTTACACTGTACATTAACACAGGCTCTAATTTAGAACCAGAGAAAATCTCTCTTATATCCGTTTTTCTTATATTCATGTCACACTGTAGTTTTGTTTTCTTTTTTACTACGAAAATCACATTTTATGAGGAAGTGAGACGTGTTTGGATCTGCCATGTTTAATAAAGGAAAACAACTCAATTTAAACTTCATATCAAGACAGGAATTGTAATGACTACACAATTTACTATGAAAATCACTAAAAATCGTAAAATAATGATTTTTAAAAAGAAAAAGGTGCAAGTCTATAAATGGTCCACAAGTAATCTTTTTTACTATAAAAATCTGAAAAAAATCTTTGTAATGTACGTTGTTGTCACTGCATGAAAAGGTAAAATTCCAAAAAAATCACGTAAATCGATCAAGTAGTTTTTTTAATTTTTTTTTATTTAAGAAAATCGAATATTATGAGACATTTTATCGAAGAAAAACTTCCCACTATCTTGTTTTTGAATGATACACTGCTAGCGACATCTATTGGCAATGTTGGGAATATAACATCAGAAAGGGGCAAACAATCAACTTTCCCCACTAAAAAAAAAAAAACTTGGAAAATTAAGAGATTTATAAGTTTTTGATGATGTTGAAAACGAAAATAACGTTTAAAATTCCAGCAAACGAGTAGTTTCCAAGATATAAAGAAATGTTAGTTTAAAGAAAGTGGGGTATCACTTTTCTATAATAATTTCACGTATAATGATCACCCACTTTATGACCACTACTAGTGTAAAACTTGAATTTACGCCGCTGAAATACACATTTGCCGAATTTTTGTTGGAGGAGCGTCAACGTGTGGATGCTCAATTTACATAAAATTCTTCATATCTTGGAACTCGTTTGCTGGAATTTTAAGCGTTATTTTCGTTTTCAACATCATCAAAAACTTATAAATGTCTTAATTTTCCAAGTTTTTTTCTATAGTGTGGAAAGTCGATTGTCTGCCCCTTTCTCGTCTTATATTCCCAACATTGCCAATAGGTGTCGCTAGCAGTGTATCATTCAAAAACAAGATGGTGGGAAGTTTTTCTTCGATAGAATGTCTCATATTTGATTTTCTTAAATTAAAAAAAAAACTACGTGATCGATTTACGTGATTTTTGGAATATGACCTTTTCGTGCAGTGACAAGTACGTACATTATAAAGATTTTTTTCAGATTTTTAGAGTAAAAAAGATTACTTGTGAACCATTTATAGACTTGCACCCATAATAAAGATTTTTTTTTTCTGTATTTTTTTTTTTTTTTTTTTTTAAACTAAACTTAGGACTTGCACCTTTTTGTTTTTCTTTTAGCAAATTAATATTTATTTAGCACTTTTGCATTTGAGGCGTTCAGGACATTTTCATTTTTGAAGAGTTTCACTCAGAACAATGGACGCAAATGCACTCGATTTGATTTAGGCGCAAAGACTTTTTTCGAGACGTGAACAACCTGAGGAAGGGAAATGATACCCACAAAGATTTTTTTAATTTATTTCGAAATTGTAATTAAAAGACAATGTTCCTATTTACAATGCCTCCCCACGGGACAGAGTTAGACACCAGTGTCGTTTTTTAATGTGGAGAAAAAGACAATGTTCATTTTCAAAAATAAAAGAATTAATAAAACTTTAAAAAATTAATTTAATTCATTAAATGTTCTACTGATTAATGGTTTCTCTTGTGTTACTCCGTTACTATTTAAAGTTTCGCAAATCGTCAATAAATTTAGCGGTTGTCCTCCCTTGGCCGTTATGGAACTCTTCAAACATGAGAGCAAAAAGTTGTTCTGAAAACCTGTAATGCAGAAGCGCCTTTTATTTTAAATAGAATCTTGAAAATTAATTTACTTATTACGGTATTGTTTTATTTTTCAATAAAATTATAAAACCAGACTGGTATAAAACTATGTTTGTGAAAGAATGTTTTAACCTCTATTTATTGGTCTCTCGACAAAGGAGGGATGGACCTAGTAATTCACTTACATTCGCACTTTTCTCAATAACCACTATTTGAATTTTTTTTTTTTTTTTTTTTTGAAAGTTTACACAAACATTAGTCATGGTGAAAGTAAACTTTTGCCACAATGGATTTTCCGGGATAACTCTTGTTGCTCCCTTAAAAGGCATTATAAGGGTAAAATTGCCCCCAAATCATTCATCCGTTCATTTGTTCACACGTTTCTTAATAACCACGTCTTGGATTGAAATTTTGAACAAACATTAGTCATGGTGAAAGTAAATAGGGGAAATAAGTTACTCTTCTACCTATCTGGAAAAGTTTTTAGTCGTTTTACTCACTTTAAAATGTTTAATCAATTCGAAAATCATACAGTGTTTATTGATATGTGCGAACAAGAAAAATGGCGGTAAGGCTGACTCCCTAAATGTGAAGTTTGGAAAATGAGTTAAACTAAAAAAATTATACAAAAATGAGTTAAAACTAAAAAAGTATACAAAATACAGTTTAAAACTCACCCAATATATTGTGTGGGTTTCTAACAGCCTCGCCGCCATTTTTTTTTTGTACCTCTCTATATGTAAGATTGTATGGTTTTCGAACTGATTAAACGTTTTAAAGTGAGTAAAACCACTTAGAACTTTTCCAGACAGGTAGAAGAGTAACTTATATTGCGTTTGATAACATTTGTTTTTGACCACTTTTTCGTACCTCTGTGGATTGTAAAGCAAACCCACTTAACGTTTCGCAAACTCACTGTAAGCTACTGGTGTTAATCTCCTTTTCTTTGCATGGTTTTAAGTAACATTAAATCTGAGAATAGTGCCGAAGTCAATTTCACTCTAAATAATTTACGTGACTAAAACATGAATTTACCGAGAGATTTAATGTAAACCGAAGAACAATTGTCAGTTGTAATAAAAGTATTTCCTTTTGTTTTGATCATTGCTTTAAAATTCACTTCTGCCTTAGGACAACTTCCCCCAAATACGCTCATCCCACGAAACATTTCGTACAAAAACGTTTCCTGTTCAGACTTTGGTTTCCCGCCAAAAATATGAAGGTATTTTCGCTGATAAAATTAGTTTCACTTTCTATAAAATAACTCTCAAAGAACAAAATTATGGAAGGCCATAAGAGAAAACATTCCAATCTTGTTGCACATTGAGAGATTCGTTATTTTACCTAATGCACCCACGTTCTTTTATTTTATAATGGAACTTATTTAATAAAATTTAATATCAATCGAATATTGATTGAAATAATAAAAAAAAATAATGGTTGGTTTTAAATATCGAGAAAACCCATCTTTTCTGAAAAGAAGCACTCCGGACTGGGACAAAAAATAAAAATTTACACAGTCTAAAAGGATTTCTGGACTATTCGAGGACAGAAAATGGTGAATGTTATTTGTTTTTGTAGGTGTATTCGAGGTCGTCGACAACAAATCTGATAATCAAACCCATCGGAAATTTACCGTTTGCATGGTATGAACCCCTGGACCTTGGAACAATTTTATGCCATTTCACGGCTTTCAGTAGTGTTTTCTTATATGATACGTTCACGTGCGCATGCGCATAGTGAAGTGAGTTATCACATCGAGGAGGAATCTTTTGCGGGCATTTGAAATAAGAAAGTTTAAAAAAAAAAAAAAATATGTATATATATATATATATATTTTTTTTTTTTTTCATAACACAACAAAAATTAACCATATATATTATATATATATATGGTTAATTTTTTTGTGTTATGTAGTTTTTAATACTTTTTAATTAATCTAAAAAGTTTTCACGAGTTTACAAAATATTTTAATGTTTTTCGTTCTTTTTTTGTGGGGGTATTCAATTATAGAACTTGTGTAGTTTAACAGGTGCTTCTGCAGTTTAATTAACTGTTTTCCATAAGTAACGTAGCCGTGAAGGGGTGAGGTGGTGGTGGTGGCGGCCGCGCATACGTTTTAAATAATTACTATCTTTATGTTTTAAATAATTACTATCTTTCAGATTAGCATTAAAAATATTTTTTTCATTATTTTTACGAAAAAAAAAAACAGCTTAAAAAAAAAAATTTTTTTTTTTACAAAATTGGGGAAAAATACAATATAATGTGGTTCACTTGGTATTAATTAAGAATAAGAAATGGAAAATGATTTCATGAAATGAAAACTAAATTCTGTTTTTGAAAATAATAGAAGTTATTCTAAATAAAATAATAAATAAATAAAAAATATTCTTAGGGGAATATACGGAAAAATTTGGAAACTATAAGAGCAGATTATAGATGATATTTAAAACTAAAATATATAATATCACAAGTTTATGGTTGATGTAAAAAAAATAAACATATCAGAAAACAAAACACTTTAAGCTTAGTTTTTTTTGTAACCGGTATAGGCTACCATACTTTTAAAAAGCTTCAAATTCAAAAATGGCATATCTCAATTACGTTATCTACTCGTTATAAAAAATGGAATTATTTGAAATTATTTGTAATTTTCTTGTAGCAAATCATTCTAAATCTTAGATAAAAAAAAAAAAAAACAGTTGGATTCAAAAACATTTTTCAAAAAATTGATACTTGATTGATTTTTGGAAAAAAAAATTAATTTAAATTTCTATTAAACATAGAAAAAGTATTATTATTCTGCTTTTAATATAATAAAATTCAGGGTTTTATCTTTCGGGAAAAATCAAATTGTCTTCAGAAATACTAAATTTTTAGTTGAAAAAAAAAACATTGCTGATTTTTCTCGGTGTTTTGGCTGTGTCTAGTTGCGATTGATTAGTTAATTTGGAAATCTAACATAAAATTATCAGTCAGACCGAAATAGCATTCAAGCTGATAAATAAAAGTTTGCTTCTGACTAGCCAATGTTCATTTGTTATCGTTATCTTGTTGGCAATAACAATTTATTTTTAAAATTCAGCCCAGACAACGAATCACCTAAAAAGTTACTCGGTACTACTGCACTTATTGATCCGTGCCGAAATAATAACGTTATTATTTAAAAAGCCATTTTTAACATAGGGAGGGGAGAGTGTTTTGTACCTATTCTATACCTTACAATTGAATAAAAAAACATCATAAAACTTTAATTGAACTTGGAAATATGATTTAAAAAATAACGCGGATCAGTAAGTGCACTAGCACCAGTTACTTGGCATAAAATTGAAGAATATAATAGGAGTCGTCTACCTTAAGTTTAAAAATGTGCAAATATATAAAGATTAAAAGCTAAAATCACTTTAGTGCATCCCGAGCAACTCCAGGTAGATGTATTGAGTAAATGAAGAAATCAAGGAAGTCAGGTCTTTTGTTATTTCTATGTGGACTTCCTTGTCTTTCATTTTCGTTGTGTTTGCTTCTTTTATCCTTATTTTCCATGTTACCCCACTTTTCTTTTATAACAACTCTTTTATCCTTGCCGATTTGCTATGCGTTTCAATTGTTGATAGAAAAGGCGAAATCGAGTTACTATTTTCTTGCTTGTCCGGCCAGTTTTTTATTTATTTATTTATTTATTTTTTATCAAACCCCTTCTTGTGGGTTTTCATACAATGAAAAAAAAAAAAAAAAAATCATTAAAAAACAAAACAAAACAAAAAACAAACAAAACAACAAAACGAAAAGCAAAAAGCAAACAAGTTTCAGTTTCCCAACAATTTAAACTAATTTATTTGCATTAAAATGCTGCGCGTAAATAATCACTATTTAAAAAAAAAAATTAAAAAAAAATTCTAAGAAAGAAATATGTTAAATCATATTGTAGACATGTTTTACCGGAAATGAGGGTCAGCTGATCGGATCTGCATGTGAGTCACGTGATCAGGTTAGCTGGAGTCAGTGAGTTTGGGTTTGAACTTAGAGAACAGTGGACGGCTTAACAGCTCGTCTCCTCCCCTTCACTGGGGGGGGGGGCGCTGACGTGTGTGAAAATAAGACCTATGCAAGCAAAGGCATTCACTTTCCATTCTTCTGCGATCGACATCTGGAAGGTGAATAAAAACTATATAAAACCATTCATCGTCTTGAAGTGAATGAATATTCGTCCAAAACAGGTTCCCAGTTTCCCCTTCAAGAACAAGATGAATTCCAGGTGGACAAGATCAACGACGCATGAAGAAGGTATGTCCAAAATACATGTACCACACACACACACACACACACACACACACACACAAAAGCATATGAACAATTAGATATGAATGTATCACAAATAAACAGAACATTAGATGGGTCCCCTTTATGATATAACAATACAACAATATGAACTCTTAAAAACAAATCTCATGTTTCGGAAGTTTTTTTTTTTTATGACTAGTGCTGATTTGGATTAATAATTCATTAATTCTTAGCTTTGATGTGATTCTCACCACGTTTCCACCAGTGTAACTTTTGACCCCCTTCAGTTGCTCCTTTCAACATGGCAAACAAAGTTTGGCATATTCAGCCTCCCTAACAGGGTATCAAAGCTTATATGCTGGATCAATCTGATCCAACGATACATATACATCTGATCGTTGTTTTGTCTTGAAGATGATTAAATGGAGTGTAGGTGGGGGCCCAACTCTCTCATCTCAATACATCACACTTCTATAATAGCTACTATAACGCCCCCCTCCCCCTGTAGTAAGAGGGATAGCTTCTGATGTCAAGACTGGCAGCAGTTTGTGGAACTTACCGCATACTGATTTCATCCTAATATAAATAGATAAATAGATTAAAACGACTCATTGATACTTTAATACCAATCAGCGATGAAAAACAAAATGAAAATGGCGTCAAAAAAAAAAAAGAAAAATCTGAAAAAATTTAAATTTCTTATACTAAAGATAAGTCAAATAGCGTTTGTTTCCTTCCTTAGGCATTTTACTTATATGCTTTAATCGCACAAAATGTGCTTTGGTTCGGTGATTGAGTAATGTTTGAAAAAAAAATTCCGTTTTAATTAGCCGTAATTTGCAATTAACTAAACAGACCACCCATCTCTCACTTCACTATTTATGTCCATCTCGCTCTATATTATTCAACCACTCAAATATTTCTTTATGAGGATTTACAAAATGAGTCGCCCTTTCTTTTCAGTATTGTCATCTAATTTACATAATGTCTCTAGATACCACAGATACATATGTAAATTCGATGGCAAAATGTCTTCTGTGTCATCTATAGAGATTATATGGAAATAAAAAGATCTCTTATTTTTATTCATACAAAAAGTCTGCTTTATGAATTTTGAATGAAATCAAAGTTTTCGTATTATTTAGATAATTTGGACTACCGTTCTCATCTTTTTTATTTTACATAAGATTCATCACTTATCAAGGCTTGGAGGCCACTCGAGGATAAGGATTAATGAGTGTACAGTAATCAATGGGATAATATCGTAGTAATCGTTAGTAGTGAAAATTTGGTAAATTGGATTACTTAAGGGGATGGTTCAACAAGAATTTGTTTATGTTGAACTTGAAGATGACCAAATTGTAGTCAGCTGGAGTGTAATTTTCACAGTTGTTTCGGTTGGTGTAACCTCCGACCTTCTTAAGGTCTAGTTTATTGAATTCAGGAATATTTCTCTCGAACTCTAGTATCGGCATCGAATTTCAAATACAATCCTTTATTTAATTCACGTGGGAAGCATGCTCGTGTTCTGTCAGCCATGACTAGTTAAAAGGTTTAAGTAATTTGCAATTGTATTTTGAGTGCCGTTTGCATTGAAGATTCAACCTTCACCCTGCAGAAGAGTGTAACTTACAACTTGACTTTACTAAGTACTTTATCCACTATGCCACGGGTTGTTATGGAATTGATACACCTGAAATCAAAGTAGACTAAATAATAGTTCTGGTGGTTGTCACCCAATGTGTCGCAGGTATCAAGGGTTACTATAATAATTCTGTCAACGTATATTTTTCGCTTTTTAACTAATCAACCTTCATTTGTTTGATTCCCAATGCTATAACATATTTATTATACAACTGTAACATTTTATAGTTCCTGCTGATGCTAGGCCAGTTCAAGAAGTTCTTGGATGTGGTACTTGTCAGTATGCTTGAGGACTATAAGGGCTCCTTCAGTCTTTGACAGACTATGGATACCCACGAAGGGGTGATTGTGGATGAAATTTTTATTGCAGGAGATGCGCAATCTCCAACCACACCTCTCCTGAGATGACATTGTTAAATACCAGTGGTAAGTGAAGTGTATGTTCAGGACGACTGGAAACAAATGCCGAGATAAGCATAGAGCACATACAGCGCCTAGAATTTCCAAATGGTCACCCATCTGGTACTAACCAGGCTCAGTGTTGCTTAACTTTGGTGATCTGATGAGAACCGGTGTGTCAATGTGATTATGTCGTATATATGCTTGAGGACTGTGGTTCATCAAAATAGAAAACATCATAAAAATAAACCAAAGCTAACTCCAGGAAAAGCGGATTCGTGCCCATCTACGGCTGGTGCGAAAAAACACAAAAGTGCTTCTCCAGAATCTGAACATTCCGATGAAGAGGAAAGAATATTGTGCCATTTGCGACAGCTGGGGTCTTCTTAGTTTTGGAAGATGGAAAAATAGACTGGGAGAAATGTGACGAATGTAATCTATGCGATCATAAAATGTGCCCAGGTGAAGATGGTGGGTTTAATGCAGTTGTCCTGTTATGTACCTTCTTAGTAGGCAAGTTATGATGTTATTATATGGTGGGGGCTTATAAAGGTAATGCATTAGAAAATATAGTTGCTCCACTATGGCGCGCTACTACAATTTTTTTTTATTTTTTTTTTTTATTTAAAAAAGAATGCATAAAAAGCTTAAGTAATTTTTTCTCCAATTTTCAAAGCTGATTAAAACTTAAGTATTTTTTTTTTTTTTTTTTTTTTTTTTTTAGGGAATAGTTTTTTTTCTTCCACCTCCTCCCGCTCCCACGAATGACACTGTAGGAATAAATAATTTATAGTAACCTGGTTTAGTTTTTATTTGAACTTGAAAACGATTACAATTTTAATTCAGGACAGAAGAGTTTTTAATAGTATAAGTATCGCCATCCATACATCAGGTCCATCAATATAAACCCAGTTTGTTTGGACAGAAGAGAGATCTTTCTGAGATGCTCCATCCAGACTTCCTATTGCCCCCCACCTCCTCTCCCGAATTCTTATCGCCCCCTCTCCTCGTCCAGAAGGGAAGAAGCAACAGATGTCAATATCGCCCCTAACGACCGAGCACTTTCCCATTGAAATTGGATACATTTTTAGGAATTGGAATCTGAAGTAAATGTTCGTGTTTGATGTCGTTTTTTTTTTTTTTTTTTTTTTTTTTTTTTCTTTTGATCGATGCTGACAGTGTGATGGGTTCGTGTGAATCCTTTTAATTTCTTCCTTTTTGTTTGTCTTTCTTCCTCTTTTTATAATCCTTATCCGTCTATACTCCTCCCTCCCTTAGCTTTATCACACTACCCTCTTTTTTTCTTTAAAAAAAAAAAAGAAAACAGACTACATGGAAAAATTAATGACCACCCTCTCTGCGTCCCTTTCTTCCTGGGATGTACTAATATCAAAAAGCAACTGTTAGAATCTGATCCACCCAGAAGATGCAACAGCATCCCTTATAGGAAAAGATAATTTATAATTCATCCACTAATTGTGTTGTCATGTAAAACTTAATCATTTTAATACTACCGGGTCAGGGTTAGTCTTAGTACGCCCTCCTCCAAGGTATTACTTTCTACTTGTAGGAAGTGGTAGTTTATGGCTATTGTTGGAAACTCCTGCACTAACGATCATGGCGTACTTTGCACCAATCCAAAATACTCGATTTTTGGAGGATGGTGATCTTGGGCTGGATAACCACAATAACTTTGGAATCACTATTAGACCTCTGCCCTAGTGCCTATACCAGACGAGGTTCAGGTTCACCTTGACACCATTCTGACTTGATCCATCAGACCCACATTTTGTCAGAACGAGGTATGGTTCAGATCAGTTCTAGGATGTGTACTCTGCCAGGCATTACCTCTTCTTTTGAGAAACTTTTACAAAAAAGGCTTATCTAGCTACAACAATCAACAGCCCCCCCCCATCCTATCTATGCCTAAATCTAAATGCAAATTCCATGAACAAAGCTTCTTTCCTAGAACTATCCGCTTGTAGAACTCTGTTCTGCTGGCCTACTTTCCAGCTGACTACAATATGGTCATCTTCAAGTTTAATGTAAACAAGTTCTTGTTGAGCTGCCTCTCTAAATAATCCATTTTTACCCTATTTCCACCACTAACTATTAATACACTGTTGTGTCCGTGAATATTGTACACTCATTAACTCCTATCCTTGAGTAACCTTTGAGCCTTGATAAGTGGTGACTCCCATGTAAAAAAAAAAAAAAGGAATTGGTTTATTATTGTACATCTGGGGCACCTGTGTCAAGGGATGTGACATGATCCATTTTTCTCGGCTATTTTTATACTTAGCTAACACGTCCACTCGGTGGGAGTTGGGGGGGGGACTGGTTTGCCTCACTTTCTTGGCCTTTGCTGCAGTGGGAAGCAGTTTAATAGGGTCTAACTTTACAACTGTGAAAAGTAGGTAAACAAAGTGGAGGGTGGAGAGGGGTCGTAGCGAGAGGAGAAAGGAAAGTTTTGAGAAAATTCCCATTTTTATCTTGTTTTGCGTCTTTCCAAGGATTTTGTAAACATAAAGATTTCTTTGAGCAGAACTTGAAGATCTTTGTTGTCTTTTACGCTTGACTGGAACATTTCTATTTATTTTTATCAAATCTTCCAAATTAGCATATGGAGTTCTAACGTTTCATCTGGTGTGAGTTTCGAAAAAATGGGAATTCTTTTTTTTTTTGAAGACTTTTTCTTGTATGTTATCGTTTTGCAACCTTTTCAACAACCAAATAACGTGTCTTGTACATACGTGCTTGTCTTCCTGCTTCTTTTCATGAAGAGAATTTAATTGGGAGAGAGAAAGATATTAATGTTATCGTAGCTAGTTATATTACGTTGTATTGTGAGGGAGCGGGGGGGGGTTCATATCGGCGACACATAATACAGAAGATGAAAATGACATTTATTTACTGCTTATATCACCACGACGACGACGACTGTGATAATTCTTTTATCATATTATAATACGGAGCAGAGAAATATGATGCAACAGTTCTTTTTACATGAGAGGGGGTGTCATTACTTAATGATGGTGGGAACGGGACAGATAGTTCTTTTAAGATGACAGACAAAACACATTTAGCTTTTCCTTTTTGGGTGGGACGACGATTAACGAAGACAACAGTTTACAAATATAGATGATTCTTTATTCAGACCAGCTGGATGATGATGATGATGGTCAGGGATTCAAGCCTTTACGACTACATGGTCTCCTCTTACCTTCCTTCACCTCCCAAGGGCATCAGCTCTCAGTAAGTCACTCTCCAACTCTCATCTCTGACTTCGAACCCTGTCTCAGTATATTTGGAATCTCCTTTCTTGATGACCTCAGAGGCGTGACAATGTGACTCCCTCATGTTTCAAATTACACGTGCGCTTTGCACATGCATCTACACGCCTCTGGTAAAAAAAAAAAAAAAAAAAAAAAATTCCTAAATTGTTTCATTTAAAACCTATTTATTTCAAAATCTAACCTATTTTTTAATCATTATTTCTAAACTGCATTGCTCATATCTTTGTTTCCAAGAACAATGACAATTGTTCTAGATTCCTAAGATTTCAATATGTATTCTTTTTTAATTTTTTACACTGGGTTCGATTCTAACATTTTCCAAATCTCCTCAACTTATCTAGTTGGCTCTTTTACTTATTGGCGTCTGTCCCTTTTTGCATAAGTTATTTTCTTCTTAGCTCTCAAACTTACTGAAATGAGTAATGCACACGGACAAACATCAAAGTAACATTCTCCTAGATTACAAGTTTCCTACATTATTGGCAGTGTCTCGTTCGCATGGCTTTCGCAGAGATACTTATTTTAAATTCTTTGTTTTTCTCCACTCGAAAACTTGTCATTCTTTAGCATCTCTGTTTTGTCTACAGCGTTTGACTTCTGCTGCGTCACCTGTCAATGGGAATGATTCAGTTTGCATATTAAGGTTGTTGGATCCTGCACTAAATGTGACCCTTATTAAAATTTACTATATCTAACGTAATCGCTACTGACGGAGGCTCCCTAATGTGTAACAGTTTCTAAAAAAAAAATTTCTCTTTGTTTGTCTATCTGTTCTACCTTTTCTCAGAAACTACTGTGCCAATCTGGCCGAGATTTTGTATGAATCTTTGTTATAAGTTACAATGAAATAATTATTATTTCTAAATTCAAAATGGTGTAATGCAAACATATTATAAGGTATTTACAGCTTCTCTTCCAATTTTCGGATTTTAATCATGACAAAATGCACTTTATTTCCTTTTGATGGATTGATTGTTGCTATTTCTTCTGATGAGTTAAGGGCAAAATAGATTCACTAATTGATATAATAATTAAGTGATTGATTTTGTGCTACGAAACAGATACTGTCAAGAATTGTAAATGCCAATTGAATTAAAAGAATAAATTGTAAGATGGTCAACATCATGAATTTTGGAATAAAGACTTTTGTCATTCATTCATTATATATATATATATATATATATATATATATATATATATATATATAATATTGTTATCAGAAAGTAAATCTTTAAAGCAAAGCTTATCAAGATAAGAAAAGTTCAACACTAGTAAGAGGAGCAAACAATATTAAATGAAATATGAAGACTAAAAATTATATATAACTTTATCATATCATCAGAACAATAAAGAAAAGTAAAGAAGAAAATTAAGAGAAAAACCTCTTTAGACCATGGCATTTTGAAGCTAAATGCTTTTCATCAATTTTGGCCCTTCTCCTCTTCCTAACTTTTATTCCTCATCTTTCATACGTACATATATGAAATATGTCCAAGAGAGGTTTTATCTATTGGTCTGCTATGCTTAAGCTTGAAATTGAATTTTCATTGCTAAACACAGATTAAATAGCCGCATATTGTTTTTATAAGATTACTCCTGTAGATGCTCCTAGGTCGGCCATTAATGACGCAATGGTTTCACTGCAGATTTCTAGTTTTAAACAATAACAAAACCAACCGAAGCCCACTCTACCAGCAACCCAGGCATTTCTTGAAAGAAAATCCTTCCTCCTCGAATGTGACACACCACATGAATGCTGTAAATTAATATTTATTAGTATAAGCTTTATAATGTGGCATATGGCCAAAAAGAAGGGCATGGGAACGGCTAACTTAACAAGTTCCATTGATACGATTCACTAAAAATTGCAATCATACTCAGCATTCATTTGCCATTCACCAAAACAAAATCGTACAATTATTAATCCACTTAAGGCTCATATAATATCATATGATATTTAGTGGGCAATTAGGGAATAAATATTTTGTATTAGGACAAAGATGAAAAATATTTACAATGAAAACCGCAAGGTTTGTATGAGAAGCCCCAGTTTCTTTAAAAAAAAAAAAAAAAAAAAGTGTCAGGATAAACAGATTTGCCAGTCGAAAAAACGATGCATCCGTTAAAAGCTGATCTGCATTATGAAAACAGACCTGCATCTCTGGTAAATCAAGCAACCATCTAATTGTGGAAGAGGGAAAGGTATTGTTTTAAATAAAAATTAAGGTGTACCCCCCCCCAAAAAAAAAACCCCTACAAACTAAATAAATTAATAGAAAAAGGCCGACTCTGTGAAATGAATGCTCAGTCAATGAAAATCGGTTTGACAACTCCAGTTCCTGTATTGAAGGCTTTCACATTTTTACCTTCCACTTAAACCTTCATCCTCCAAAATAACTTTTTTTTTCTATTTATATAGCAATAATTTTTTTTGTGTTAATGTAAAAATATTCTTATTCCCTTTTTATAAAAAAAAAAAAAGAAAGTTTTCATTAACTTGCTTCCCATTTTATTCCACTATATATATATATATCTCATTAGAATACCAAATTTTAATGGTCTTGTGCTTAATTTATAAATTTGCTCCCCTCATTTCCCTTTTTTATTTGCAAACTAGCAGGTGGGGAGGGGGCTGCGACTTGCCGGGTCGTAAAATACGCTTAAATATTCAGTAGAACTCCCGAGACACGGTGGCCTTAGGATATGTTTTTTTCAGGTTACGATATGGAATACGATGTTTTTCCGGCCTGTGGTTATGGTATTTGCCCTGCCTTACGTTGTTATTTATAATGTTATTTGATTATATACATGTGTATACTATACTGTATTTTGTTACTAATTTTTAATGCCGTATCCTGGAGTTCTACTGTATTTTAATTCATGCAGACTTCGTATTTATTACTACAGAGTCAATTCTCTATTGAATATTATATTGTACCTAATATATATTACTGGTTTCAAAAGTTAAAAAAAAAAAAATGACTTGGGTACCATCAGCTAGAATCTAAATCAAAACATTCAGCGCTCCAGTCACATTCCCTACTGTTTGAGCTAGCTCGACAGAAAGTTTTAAAATTAAACCACTTTTAGCTATGATTAGTTTTACGCATGCGAAAATTAATACAAATGTGTTGTCAAGTTGAAATGAACATTTTGCATTTGAACTTGGCGATTTCTGTAAGCATTATTCATCTATCCAAACAAAGATATAACTCCTTATAAATCATCCTTGGTATATGATTACTATTTCCTGTCCATTTCAGTGTTATGTGACTAGTAGTTTGAGTTTATTGGTTAAATATTTACATACAGGCAGACAGACGCATACACATCTACTTTTTTATTTATATAGATTGATACAGTGCCCCCCCCCCGGACATACGAGATTAATTCATTCCCGGATGCTCGTATCTCGAATTAAAATGGCACCATTAAGGAGACATAGTGAAACACGACACACTCGACCACCTAGCGGTTGCATTTGGAAACTCGTAACTTGGATTTTCGCTCGTATGTAGGGGAGGATTTTTGCTCTGAAGCCATCTCGTATCTCGAATTTCTCGTAACTCAGGTAGCTCGTATGTTGGGGGTCCACTGTAATTCAAAGTGTAATATGTTTAATCTCAGGAGGTTATCTTCCTTTCGAACTGGGGAAAAAGTTGTTGCCTGCTGTTGTTCTTATGAAAGAACACTGACAGCTATCTGAAAATATTTTGCTCCCAATGCAGAATGACCCGTTTAAGGAACTGCATTTTTATTGCATTACAAACTGACCTTGTGCCTAATTTTATCCTCACTGGGAGAGGGATATGAATAGAGATACAACAAGAAAACTACACACACACAACAGGTGTTTTTTTTTTTTTTTTTTTATCTCCCCTCTACTTCGAAATTGGGTTATTTTCTATTGATTTTCGATGTGACCAGTCAATAATTACCAGCAGGAAACCCGTCCACCCACGTGTTGTTGTATACAATTAATTAGTATCGTATATCCGCCCCCCCTCCTCTGATTATTATATTTTTTTTGTGTGATTTTATTGTGGAGAATAAGTTTTGTCCTCAATCTCCATCCTGCTTTTCCCTCTCCTTTTGTTTAGGAGAGAAGGTCACCCAGTCAAACATCTGAACCTACCATGAAACAACAACAAAAACAAAAAAAAAAAACATCATCCTCATGGATTCTTGTTTCATTCAGGATAAAAAAAAAAAAAATAATTAAAAAAAAAGAGTTTCATATTTATGTATGCAGTACAGAAGATTAGAACATCGATATCTTCGGTTTCAAATCTCAAAAAAGAAAACCTATAGTTAGTCGTCTATGCCTAACTCTTTTCAGCTTCTATTTATGTCTGCTACCCGAGAATAAAAAAAAAAAAAAAAAAAAATCCAGGTAGGCAGAAATAGAGGCCAAAGAGAGTTTGGCATAAGTAACTAACTGTAGGTCCCCTCTGTTGTGATTTGAAACCGGCGATGCCGATGTTCTGATCTTTTGTAATATATAGGCATCCACACAGCTGTTTTGCTATATTACCTCTCTTCTGTCTGGTAAGTCTTTGATTAGCAGTTGCTTCATTCAATTATTTTCTATTTTTAAAATAATTTATTTTATTTGCTTTTTAATATGTTAAAACTAAATTGTAATAGAATTTAAAAAAAATAGGAAAAATAATTATTTTACCTAAAAAATAAAAAAAGAAAGCGCACCAAACCAAGACATGATTACTTCATTTTCGGAACCTTCCCCAACTACTTTTATTTTATTGTTTTTATGTATGTCCAAATAAGGGATGAGGGTTAAAGAATTAGATCAGAATCACTATTAAAAATTGTATTCTTCATAAATCTTTTATGAAATCTATCATTTACCATTCTCGTGAGCATCAACCGTTGGTCTTCTTTGAAATTTCAGTCACAGGATCTGGTATCTTTCCAATGCAGGTCTGGTTGGTGCTCTCTCATCGGCCTTTCAACTCTCCTTGACTCTTCATAACCATTTTGTGTGGTGACACACACACATATATATATATATATATATATATATATATATATATATATATATATACACATATATTTCTGTAGAAATATATTTTCCTATAATATATACCAATCCTTATTTAAGAAGCTCAATGTAATTACAGAGCAATATAGAGAATAAATGACAAAAAGTTATATTCCAAAATTGATGATGTTGACCATCTTATAATTTATTCCTTTAATTCATATATATATATATATATAGAGAGAGAGAGAGAGAGAGACTCTCCTATAAATTAAAGCATATTCCATCCAGGATTAGACAGGGAAACGTAAGATCCTACATTGAGCAGATTCCAAAAATCATCTACTAATTTTGGAATCTGTCTGTCGCTATTCACAAACCTTTTTTTGTGTCAGCAGGATTCCATAAAAATGTTAAATCTCTTTGGGGAACTTTGCCTCCTTCCTCCCTGTTTTATTATTATTATTTCCTCTCATGCGATGCCATGGATGCTTAATTTAATTGTTTATTTTAATCAGTTCTGGCACGTCAGATTTCTCCCAGTGTTCTTTATTTTCCTCAGTAGTATGATTTTAACTTATACTATCGATTTTCTTCTGGCAAGATGATAATTGAAAGAGCTCTAGAGAGTTTTCCACCTATCGTGTTTAAATGTATATACAAACCTCCAAACATTTAGTTATATATACATATATATATATATATGTGTGTATGTATTTGGTGGAGGGTGTCAGTTTATGGGCTTCTTGACAGTCTTAGTTTCCTTGAGCTCTCATGATCTTTTCACTGTTATTTATTTACTCACTAAAGTTTTCACACAAATCATCAATAATTGCACAGTGACAACAGTGGTACTCCCTGAAGTCTAAGTGAAAACAAATCTCTGCAGTATTCCCCATTGAAAATAATATAGGGGCTATAGCAACAGCTGCTTTTTTGCTGACAATGACCATTGGGTTTTTGATATTTAAATAACTTTAAAAAAAACCCAAAAAACTCTTTTCATACAAGAAAATAAAATCATTATAGGAAAATATTTTCAAATTAAAAAAAAAAAAACCCACAGAAAACAAATTCCTTTAGCAAATTTTGTTGAATCAAATATGGTGTGGAATCAAAACTTTTTTTTAAAATTATTTTATTGTTGAATTTTTTTTTTATATCACTGAACTCCACATTTCATGATGACCTTTGCGAAAAAAAACAAAAAAGAAAACAAAAAAAACACAGAAAACAAATTCCTTTAGCAAATTTTGTTGAATCAAATATGGTGTGGAATCAAAACTGTTTTTTTTTTTTAATTATTTTATTGTTGAATTTTTTTATTTCACTGAACTCCACATTTCATGATGACCTTTGCAAAAAAGAAAAAAAAGCCATGATAAAAGCTTATCAACCACCAAAAGATTACTGAATGCACAACAGAAAACTGATGCAGCCAATGGCTGCATCAGTTTTCTGTCGTCTCTTTCAAATACGACAAGTTGGAGATTTTTAGATGCGTTTATTCCACCTTACTTTATGAAAGCATCCTCATCAGTGAATGAATGTATCTGCTAAGTTTAGATAAACCCTCAGCATCTTTGAATGAGAATGGTTGTTGGTTAGTCTGTCACAGTCTGTTAGCTTGTAAAAGCACTTTTGGTGTTCTGTCATGGGTATGTTTGAAATCATATTTGTTTTATTTCGGTAAATGAAACGCACATGATAACCCTTGGTAAAAGGCTATCGTAAAAGTTCATCATTTAGTTAAGCCTTAAAAGATTACTGAATCTTTCCTGTTTTTTTTTTTTATACATATGTTCAAACTGTATATATTTTCATCTCTGAGAGAGGTGACGGTGGCTAAGTAGTTAACGGCATGGACTGACGATCTGGGTGCGCTTAGTTCAAATCCAGTGCATGTCATAAAATCACTTTTATTTAGGATGTTGGCAACCTCCACATGGCCCCTGTAGTACGTACCCAGTGTCTTTCTAGAAAGAATTCTGACTAGAAAGATGTCAGGGAATCTAATGTCTACAATAGAATCCTTTGATTTGTCTGAAATGGATGAATTAAACGATTTGAATTTATCATCTGTTGAATAGCAGTGTTCCTTTAACGTTCTCTTACTGATCGTGCTTGACCAGTCCGCTTTTTTTTTTGTTTTTTTTTAATTTTTTTTTTTAATACTCTACTCATCCCAACCAAGACTCATTGACCACTCGGACTTTAGGAGCTACTAAGAATGAAAGACCAGATGTTTAGGGGGTACCCTTGGTTAGGAGTTATGCAACAAGATGTTTGTTCATATTACATTTCTATTGTTGCATGTTGGTACAGTCAGTGAAGTGAGGAGCAGAGAAGGAATTTCATAGGTTCGCAGTTTGAGGAAAGAAAGAGTATACAGCGCTATGGTATATGAGGAACTTTAGCACAATGTGTTGAACATGGTGTGATCCTGAATGGGTTTCATACTCACCGGACCATAACCTCTCACAATTTTATCTATGGCTTATCTCCAAGACAATATCTATGAAAACTATTCTTCATCTGAATCTGGCCATCACAGCTAAAATCAGCGTGGTTCCAAGAGAGGAGTGTGTCAGAGTTATTGACAATTTTGTGTCTTGTAACAGGTGTACTTACCATTGAACGATGATAAAAACAAAGACTGGTCAGTATTTATGACCGAAACTTCGTGGATAAGTCAAGCATAAATTGAAGTTTATCTGTACTAATATGGTTGGATTCTAGAAAGGATGGTGGATTTTGTAAACGATTCAAAATGGTTTTTAGTGAAATTTATTCAGCTTTGTTTTTATTTTTACACACCCACACACACAAAAAAAATCTTTCTTTTGTGTTAATCTTAGGACATTATTCTTTTAGTTTCAAATGTTAAATGACCAATTAATATATTTCATTATGGTTCTCTCTTAATATCAGTTAAAAACATCGAACACCATCTTCTCTGTTCTCATCATGGGTGTTATTTTCACGTTTTGGTCGGTACAACCTCCGATCTTCAGGTGTATCTTGTCGAACTCGGGAATGGATCAAACTTGATAATCTGCAAAGAATCTTTTTGGCGCTTCTGCATTTATCAATCTACAATTTTCACAGAGTGACTCGGGTGTGCCTGGCAGATGACGAGAAGAACCGGAAATGGTCAGGGTCAGGCAAGCTTTATTATAAAAACAAAATATACAAATTGTTACACCTCCTTCCCATATGAAGAATGGTGACGACCACCGAAATTCATTAAGTAATACATTAGGAAAAAAATATCTTAATATCCAGAAAACTACTTGTCGACCATTTTTGGCTCTTCCTGTCATCTGCCGGGAACACCTGAGAAACTTTGTGGAAATTGTGGGTTGATAAATGCAAAAGTACCATTTTTTTATGGAACTCTTTATTAAATTCACGGGGGTAGTATGCTCTCATTCTATCAGCCATGACTAAATAGAAGTCTCAAGAAATTTGCAGTTGTATTTTTGAGTATTGTCTGCACTGACGATTCACAGCAAACCTCCAGAAGCGTGTAACTTAGAACTGAATTCGACCAAGTACTTTATTGGTTATGCCATGGGTCTGTGCAGATTCCTGTATTTTACAAAAAGATTCTAAAGTTCAAAAAGATACAGTTTAAGGTCAAAGGTTACATTGACAGAAATGTGCACATAACATTCAAGATGAGAGTAGTAGTCCGAATAATCCAAATAATACGAATTATCAATCCTCATCTAAAAAAGTTTAGAAACATGCCATCTTCTTTTATAACATCCCTCATCAAACGTTAAAAACATTTTATTATACTTTTTTTAATGGTCATCTCTTAATCTATATAATTATAAAACTCAAATGACCTTGTAACGGGTGTTGTAACCCAACATCCGGTTTACGACTTTTGGTTGTGCATGCGTACATAAACATATAATCAACGCGACAATAAAATGTATTGTTTTACTGTGTACGTTTTCAGCATCCCAATTGTTTTTTTTTCGCGTTTAAATTATCCAAATAAACAATTGTTAATACTTTCTGCATTTTTTTTTACATCATTAATTTCTGTATTACGTTTAAGTTATTATAACGCAATTTTCTTACAAATAAATCTACTTTAATCTGTTGACAACCATAAGAACATTTTACAACGGTGACTTACTCACCACCTTCATTTTTTTAAAATTTATTCTCCATTTTTTAATATATCTTTCTTAAAAAACATTCATACATTTTCTTCTACACTACCAACATAAATAACCCCAAAAGTGTTTTTTTAAATTGCGTTACAAATAAATAATCAACACTACAATAAAACGTATTGTTTTACTGTGCACGTTTTCAGCATCCCAAATTTTTTGTTTTCACATTTAAATTAAGATATATCAAAATTTGAATTTAACTTTTAGTATTATGGTATCTGTTCAGTGCACATTTACCTATAAGTATGGCAAACCACTTATAATTCAATGGCTGTAAGTTTTTTTTTTTTTTTCAAAAATAAACAATTATAAACAAAACGACTCAGAAATCTATCTATATTCTTTTTTCATTTTAATATACTTTCATAGAAATGTTTCTGTTATGTCACAAAAAAACTATTTTCTTTATGTCACAAGTGTTATGCTCGTATATTAATTCCATAGCTAATATAATATACTGACCCACTGGGTCACGGGTACTAACTTACAAGTGGATTTTACCAAGCACTTTATCCACTACGCCATTAACCCTTACGGATTACAATGTTTTGATTCCAAATTCAGTACAGATTCCCAAGTTTGACACAAAAAATATCCGTGTTCGACAAGATACAACTGAAGAAGATCGGAGGTTACACTAATCGAAACATTGGGTCAGTAACACTCAAGATGAGAACAGTAGTTCGAATAATCCAAATAATACGAATTACCAGTTCTCATCTCAAAAATTCAGAAACATGCCATCTTCTTTTATAACATCCCTCATCAAACGTTAAAAAAAAACATTGTTATACTTTTTTAATGGTCATCCCTTAATATCAGATAAAATTATGGAACACCATCTTCTTTTTTTATGACATCGCTCATCTTCCTTTGGACAGAACCAGGAGTGTGTGGAAGAGAAAAACTTTACTATGAGTCTTTTGTAAATGTCACTTTCTCATCTGTTTGGATTGGAGTGAGCATATATTTGTTGTATAGTCACAGCAATTTAATGTGAAGGTCAACAGATTTACTATTAAAGGTCATCTATTTCATAGAAAAGTTTAAATTTGTGATGAACAAGAGGGGGAGTAAGTCATGAATCAAATCAATCAAAATGATTAACTGAAGGCAGTCTAGGGTGACGCGAATGACTCCCTTTTCACATGTAGGCAGGAAAGGGCACTACTCCTTTCTCCTATATAAACACAATTTGACCCCAGTAATTGGTGCCTATTTATGGACCATTAAATGATGAAGTCCTGAAACCAGTTTGTGTCTAAAAGAGTATGAAGTGGACTTGAAGTTTAGTTCTCTCAGTCTCAGCATCCCTAATTTTATCTTAATCCTCACATTACATGAGCCATGTTTCTGACAAAGAAGGGAAAATTGCTGTTTTCTGGGTCAAAATCTATTCCATCTAAGATTTATGGTTGGTAGGTTTTTGACCTTGAAGTATTTTTTTATTTTTTATTTTATCTCCTTACATCTAGTGACTTCATGCTTTGTCTGGAGCAATTTCTAAAAACAATATTAAAATTAGATTAATGCTTATAACTTACATGGATTTGTTTTCCATCTGGTTATATTTTTTTTATTTTTTAAATGTGAAGGCATCCATTATTTTTTTATTAGAAAACACACACACACACACACACACACACACATTGTATTATATTACAGTTGAGTTAATCAACGTTTGTTCACACAAGGCGTTTTTCTGATATATTTGTAATCACACAAAATACATGCTAATATATTCCTCCCTTTTGTTATTGTTTGTTACAAGTTGCTATTTTAAATGCTGTAATTTGCAATTATCTTGCCAATCTCTTATTCGTCTTTGTATATTCTCACCCCCTCTCACTGTATATTGCTTGCCCTCCTCTCCGTTCTTATTTCATATATCTATCACTCTCGATTCTGTCGCCCTCTCTCAGTGGAAGAACTAAAAGATTGGATTGGTAAATTATAAAGAAATGGTAATATTGAAAGTAGCAATACTATTTGTAGTTGCAGATTAAAAGAGACAAAGAGGAGAACGAAACTAATCTTGGATTCTGTCTTTATCATTCTTTTAAAAACTGGATTTGCAAACTACATTTTTCATGATCCAATCTTTACTCGGGATCACTGAGTGACCCAACGGTTCATATATTTTTCTAATATCTGTATATGTTAACCTGGTAAATTTCACCACGGATTTTTCATTCGGATTTGTTTGATTGTAGTTATACTCTGACCAATGAGTCACACCATCTGTTGCTATGTGTGTGTGTGTGTGTGTGTGTATATATATATATATATATATATATATATATATATAATGTGCATCCTCTTTTCATTTTAATTTCTGGATTCATCCATAGGTGTTGGAAGAGGGAGTGTAGGTAAAATATGCTGGCACTGATAAAGAATATTCCAACTGTGGTGGTTGGGCAGATAGAGGGTGGGGTCGCACCTGTGGGTTATGGTCTCCCAGCAACAGCAGCAGCTGTCATTATCCATTGGTTGAGATGCTTATCTTATTTCTTCTCTCCCTTGGCTGCTGATTAGGTTTATGGAATAGAAATAGGACCAGGGGAGAACCCCTGCTCATCTCCTCATGTGGTTAGTCATGCCGGTGTTTTGTCCTGTGGACCTTGCTTCAATTATCCCCACTCTTTCCCTGCATCACCGTTGTCAGTCATGCCGACTAAATTCGTTATCTTTTATCTGATCTCTCTATCCAACTGTTTCAGAGTTTACAATCTATGGACGTTTTATCTTCATTTTATGCCTATTTAAGGTCCAACATTCATTGGATGAGGGTTGGTGTGTCATCTGAATAGAAAAGGAAGAAAAGATGTTAATTTTACAATACAAGAACGAAGGAATCCTGTTTTTAAGGTGAACTGGACTATCATGAACAGCTATTAACCCATTATTTTTTTTTAAACATATAAAATAATGTTAATGTTTTAAAAGTGGCATAATAATAATAATAAAAAAAAAAATCTGCTCAGAGAAAATGTCCTCATTAGAATTGTATTCGCAATTTGTTGAACAAGAACTGTAGTAACATAAGAAATGAACGTTGCAGAGAGTACTGTTCCTATTTACTTTGACTCCCCACGAGGGCAGAGTTAGACACCAAGGTCATTTTTTTAATGTGGGGGAAGGAACAAGAATAAAAATTGTGTCCACTAACCGAGAACAAAAAATTGAAGTGTGGCATCAGAACAGACACTACACTTTGAGTTATATGTTTTTTATTCACTCTGAAAGTTTACAAACAAAACAGAAATAAACAAAAAATCAGACACAAGGCCACTCAAAAATTGGGGAGGTGAGTATGGCATGGGAAATAGAGTTAGTGATAGCTACCTATCTAATGTCTATGGTCATCCTTATCACCGTACCTTTGCTAGTCTATGCTTGATTTTAGCTAAAGTTTTCATTCACCACAATACCTCAAGCACACTGGGGGTCGTCCTACCTAAGATTCCCAAATCATATCCTGTGTGTGTGTGTGTGTTTATAAGCAATAAAATAAATTTGTAAAACATAAAATTTTATAAAAAGTCGTTTGATACTACACTTTGATCTTGGTCCGGAGGCCAAAGAGAGCACTTATTCTTAAATTTAGTGAGTTCAATCTTTACCGAAGACAAGAATCCTCTTTTTTACCTTTTCTCTTTCTCTTTTTATTCTTTGTTTTGTTTCATTTTACTTCAGTCAGAAAATTCTCAAAAATCGAGCCCCCGCCCCCTCCTGGGATCTAACGATCTCTCATAAGCTTCATAGATATTCAAATATTCCATTAAAGTTCTCCTTCATCTCTCAAACACAGTAAAGAAGTTTCTCTCTCCAATTGATCATTTAAATTTGTTATATCTTTCTCATAGTCTCTTGGTCTTACCAGATTTTTGGACAAAAAATCACCTAGTCTGGCAGAGTACCCAACTTTATGCGGTTACTTAAGGTAACATCACTTGGAGAAGGTGCACCATCTATAAATATAAAAGCAGAAATGTATGTATGCGTGTTCGCTTTTTCTGTATGTCTACAAAAGGCTTTTTTCAGAGAAGCAGTCGGTCGGTTCACAACTTTTTAAAACTTTTTATATCACATATAAATCGTAATATCTCAGAGTTAACAACGAAGCTCGGCCGTCTATTTAATTTGCTCGATTTCGGAAAGATAAATATTCAACATTTGTCGCTCGCCGCATGCGGGTTAGTCTTTTTCCTATAACATCTTGGGGGGGGGGAAGCGTTCAGCAGTAAATGAAATACTATCCCACAGTCAAACTTGACCTCATTAACTCATTAAAACGGGCACCTGCCAAATCCAAGTAATTAAATAAATTCTAACGTGTTTCCCTTAGCATCTCGCGGTGGGGCAATGGTTAACGTCGCACGTTTTTTTTTTCACACTTTAATTTACAACTTTGCCTTAACGGTTCGGGTTCAATCCTCATACTTACTTTTTTTTTTAACACCCACCCCCACCCCTGGAGTTTCCACACACACCTTCAAACACCCGGGCAACGCCGAGTACCCCTTGCTAGTTCCTCATAAAAGGCAGTATTTATCAACCATATTGAAAAGATCTTATTTGGGCTGTGAATACTATGAGATTTTTGGTTAGGGTTTACTTGTAGGAAAAACTATCTTTGTGCCAGGTTGTCCTGACGAACCCCTGTACGAAGATACTTTAGAAATTCAAGGATAGTATCTAGTAAGCATTCAAGTTCTCTCCAGTAGGTATTAAAATTCTTTGCCTCTAAATGTCTATGAAGCGAGTTTTCATACAAGGAAAGAAACAACTCTCCTCAAAAGGGGCGCTCTGGATTTGGTCAAAAATAAATGTTTCTAATCTAGGATGTCTCTTTTGAAAATAGACAGATACTACACTTTTATCCTAGCTTTTACCTACAGCACCTGGTAGTCTGAAACAGTCACCTATGTAAGTACTGACCAGGCTCAACTTTGTTTAACTTTAGTAATCTTATGGGAACTAGTGTGTTAAGGTGATTATAGGAATACATGGGTTAAAAATTTGGTACTTATTTTATTTAATTTTTTTTTTTTTACATAGGAGTCACCACTTATCAAGGCTTGGAGGCCACTCCAGGATAAGGGTTATTGAGTGTACAGTGGTTAATGGGAGAATATCTTAGTAATCATTAGTAGTTGAAATTTGGTAAATTTGATTACTTAAGAGGACGGTTCATCCAGAATTTGTTTATGTTGGACTTGAAGACTACCATATTGTAGTCAGCTGGAAAACACGCAAACGGAAGAGAGTTCCGCAGGCGTGCAGTTCTAAGAAAGAAGCTTTTGTTCATGGAATCTACGTTTTGATTTAGGCACAGATAAAGAGTGGGGAAAATTATTGACAGTGGTTTCAGATAGACGAGTGAATATGGACTGTGCTGCAATAATAATGTTATTATTTAGAAATCCATTATTAACATGAGGAGAGCGTTTTGTAATTATTTACCTAAAATTCACCTAACAGTTTAAAGAAAAGAAACTATAAAAATTGAACTTAACTTGAAAATCCTGTCTAAAAAATATTGTTTTTATTCTGCATAAAGTACAGAAATATTGATATTAAAAAAAAAAAATAAATAAATGAATAAAAATAATGCTCGTTTTTGCAGAATAAAATTGTACTTTGCAGTCACGGGTCGATCCTCAAACATGTTTGACATCATTGGGGTTGAGAATTAAGCAGAATGAGGAGAATTTGTCAGAAAATATTCAGTATGGATAAAATATCACGTCGGAAAAGGGTCTCATAGCAACGGTATCACTTTCTCGTTTCTTTCTCTCATCTAAAACGACTCTTATCAACAGATGCGATACGTTTTTTTACACCGAATTCTTGAATGGCCCCTCCAATATTCTTGTTAGCTCAGGTCTTTCGTTTCTAATACCTCGAATCCCTAAACCCTTCTTGCCTACCAACATGAGTACAGATACATTACCCCTGAGGACTGTGACACACCCTTAGAGTTGTTACCTGATATTCATCTCCAAAAACGTATTTTTGTAAATTTGCTTTTTCTTTTTTTTTTTTTTTTTTTTTCTTAACCCTTTTTCTTGTTGAAAGTTGTTGGGAATTGTCATTTTAACTCCAAAATGTTCGTTGGTATTGCCAGCCATTTAAGCAATTTTTGAAAACGTTTTTTTTTTTCCCTGCTGATTCGACTTGGAAAACATTTTGCCAATACTTTAGAACATCCGAGATGGCTAAAACTCCATAACCAATATATATATATCTCCGAGATGTATGTCTTAACGAAGACTAAGGGTACATCTCTCCCAGTGAATTAATGCACCTCCAGATACCAACGTAGAAATTTCCATGACTCTGCGCAGTATAAACAGCGCCTAGCCTTCCCAAATAGTCATCCATCGGGTACTGGGCAGGTCAACGTTGCTTAACTTCGGTGATCTGGCGAGAACTGGTGTGTCAATGTGATTGTGCGATATATATGTATATATATATATATGAGGTTGCTATTTTCCAAAGGTAGGTTAACTAGTGAAATATAACGAGGTTCATACGAGAGTGCTCAATACAGAAGTAGAGCAAGTTACATTTGTCTTTACATAAGCAGTAGTTTGTTGCTACACAGTCATGAGCATGTTTCGGTCTACCAGTATTTACCAACTAGAGATCTCATCAGGCAACAACCCTTATTTCCGAAAACGGAATTTCAAAAAATTTTTAAATTCCGTTTTCGGAAATAAGGGATGTTGCCTGATGAGGTCTCTAGTTGGTAAATACTGGTAGACCGAAACATGCTCATGACTGTGTAGCAACAAACTACTACTTATGTAAAGACAAATATATATATATATATATATATATGTATATATAATTGTATTGCTCTAATTTTTTAATACTATATATATGCATTATTTATGAAAATATATATAACAACCAAGTTACACAGAAGCTTCCACGTTACATCTCCGTGAGGATCGTCAGACTAACATGCTCACCTAGCTCTACTCACGTATTGAGCAATGTTGAAGTAAATACTGAAAATGGATACATAAATTATATCTTATAACATTTTATGTGGATACATGAAATAATATATAACTCTACTTAATTTCAAGATGGTGGCCGAGATAAACACCCAATGCTGAATCATCTATGGAATTCCATTTTTCCAACATTAGGTTGTCATGCATGATTCTTTCTAAGCAAAAAAAAAAAAAAAAAAAAAAAAAAAAAAAAAAATCAGAAAATTCTCGATTGCCATACAAATACATGTTGAATATGCAGATATTTTCTCAAGCGTAAAAATACACTTGCAGGGGATGATCTATCGATTTTAGTTTTACTGGTCGTTTAAAAATCAATAAATATTTATTATTTTATCATTACTACCAGCAGTGGAATATTTTGCTTTAAACAAAATCAAATAAAAAAGACAATTGAAAGAATCGTTTTCGGCATTGGAAAATAGGTACAATTTTTTTTTTCTGATTCCGATACCCCCCCCCCCCCGGAAACGTTTTTATTTTATTTTCTGATTCCGATTAATTGTTCCAACACTAGTTGACACTAACAGTAATTATTGCTAGTATATATGTTAAATGATCATATACTAAACTCGACCCCCCCCTACCCCCAGTGAGAGGTAATGCCTTGGAGGATGGTCTCATGAGAGCAGAACATATATATAACCCCCATCTCCTTCTTCAATCGAGTATTGAAAGATAATATATTAGTCTGAAATGGGATAATAAACTGAATTGAGCATTAAAAAAAAAAAAAAACGATAATAGTATATTTCAGCTTCAGAGAGACAGATACTAAATCTCCATTAGTAATAGATACAGAAGAGAGAGAACGTCGCTGGCCTTTGTATGTGACTGGTTAGCGACATGTATTTCAGCTTTTTTAAATATATATGTATATATATATATATATATATATATATTGTGTATTTGGTGTGGTAAACATTCTTTCTAAAATTGGTTTGTTAATGTTAAACTGTTATTATATATAGCTGGTTAACGTGGAAATGCTGACAGACTGCTGTGTACTTTCTTATTTCAACTTGTTTTATTGCCTTTTTATATATTTTAGTTAGTTCCAAAATAAGCCTGGTTGAATTTAAGCAGGAGATATGTTTATTGGTATTTGTTTGCTTCCTCATGTAAGCAAAATGTGACACAAGGTCGTTTTTAATATGGGGTAAAAACCATTTCCCCAAAACGGGGCACCCTGGAAGTAGGCAAAAATAAAAGTTGTGTTAGTCAATATAGTAAAAACCCTTCTATACTAAGGACAAATTAACTTAAGTGTAGCATTAGAACAGATACTACACTGTGATCTTAACCCGAAGGCCAGATACCTTTTCTATTTAGGAGATATTTCTATTGGGTAACATTTAAAATCTTTGTTTCTTTTTCTTTTTTTATAAATACTGAATTGGTCATGTGACCCAACGTAGGCATGGTCACCTGATTTGTTTATCCAATCAAAATGTTCTGTCTGAATTCCGACAGTTTCGTTCATCAAATCTATGATTTATTGGATTGCAAGAACAGGTTTATCGCTCACTCTTTTCTTTGGTGCTATGCGCGCATTTCTATCTTTTGATATTGGTTGTCCATAACAGAAATAATATAAGGGATGACATCATCTTTTGTGGATTGGGGAGGTCCTGGGTTTAGGAGATCCCATTTAAAGAAGGAGAAGGGGAAGATTCGATCTTTTCACTCTGAACATTTCCAGTGTCAATAAAAAGAGTAAAAAAAAAAAAAAAAGGGTTCACAAAAAACGTAATTGGATCCATCAATCTTTTTCTTATGCTACAAGTAACTTTTAGCATCTCAATGTGTATGAGAGGTGAAAGGTTGGGCTGAAAGTTTCCATGGCATTACCTTCTCCTCTAATAAATTGTGTTCTTGCATATAAAAAGCTTCTGTTCCTTTGCTCTTGGGTTTGTTCACAGAAAACCCTGCCCTGTTTACCTCCTGACTGATCCTCTATCGTATTCAGTTTCATGTCCGTTTTACATACTGGCATGCATTGGGCAACTTTACAGAAGTTAATTTCCAAACTAACCTATCTCTGGCCAGGTTTTTATTTCTCCTTTACTCTCTCAGGTCCATTTTTATTACTTCCTGCTATATTTTTATTGGCTTTTCCCTATAAACTGAACCTGCCACCTCAACTGTTCTACATTTACTAACTCAAGAACTCTCATTCTTTCAATGTGACCATATTATCGAAGTCTCCTGTTCTGCAAACATATTCATATACTGTCTAAATTTAATCATCCTCTGAGGTCATCAGAACTAAAGCTGTTTTTAAGACTCAGATTCCCCATTTATCATGTCGTCTATCATATCATTTCTCTCCATGCAACACAGGTCCTCGGCCTTCACTGGCCAGGTTTCACTTCCATATATCATTATATTGTGTACATATGCTTGATAGACTCTTCCCTTTTTCGACAGTGGTAATGCTCTGATGGTTAGTAATGGCAGAAGTTCTCTGATTGTACTAATATATATAGTAGTGATGGGATGATTCCAATATTTTTCTCAATTCCGATACAATTACCGATTCTGATTCTTTATAAATATCCAAATATTTAATTATAAAGTTATTTTTCCTGGTTACCGTTAAAACAAATGTTAAATGTACAGATATTTTCTCAAACATAAAAACAAACTTGTGAGTAGGGTGATCTGTAAATTTTAGCTTTACTGGTAATTTAAAATTAACAGATATTTATTATTTTATCATTACTTCCAGCAATGGAATATTTAAAAAAAAAAAAAAAAAAAAAGCAAAATCGGATAAAACAGGGTGATTAAAGGAATTGTTTTGTCATCTGAAAATATGCACAAATTTTTCCGATTCCGATACCTCCAAAAAGATGCAATTTTTCTGATTTCCGATTCCAATTAATCGTTCCACCCACTAATATATAGCACCACCATTATCTTTGATTTTAGCTTTGATAGGTTGTTACTCGTAAAGTAAAGAAAAATAACCAATAGAATATGTTAAATTATTGTTCTATTCAATATTTAATTATATAATAGTAAAATTCTCATTATCTGCTTTTGCCCTGTGGACGCGGTCACAAATTCGCTAACTGTAACCCCTGGCAGAGGGGTAAAAACTCCTCCAAAAATGGCTCCACCTGCATGCTGTGGGTGGCGACTGTTGGCGCCTTAAGATGAGATCCTGGTGGTTGAGCAGTGTTGTCTCCTGACTTGCAATACTCCACTTTGGCTAGACGGGAGATCGAAGAGGTTGAACCCGATCAATTGGCTCGCTATGGCCTGTACTAATCAATCGGATTCTTGAAAAATTCAGAACTTTATTTCTCTTCTTTTATTTTCTCCCAAAATAGATAACAATGGAAGGTGATTGTTGAGGGTCAATCGTCTTGAGAACAAAGAAATCTACCAATGCCAAAGAGTGAACTTTTCACAGAGTAATGACTCTGCTCTCTCCTTAAGATACCCTGCTAAGAGTAATGTTTTCACTCACACCGTGAAATTTCCTTCTATTGCAAGAAAT